>NW_027263556.1:454854-583628 GCF_044049455.1 Aspergillus lucknowensis | reverse complement strand
GGCTTTAGAACTCTGAGAGATAGAGCTTCGACTAAAAGACAAAGAGGAAGAAATACGTGAGAAGCAGCTTCAAAACCAGGCAAAACAACTTCAGAATGAGGAGAAAGAACTAGAGCTTATGGAACATCGAGCAAAGATACATCAGAGAAATAGTGAAATATAAAGATTAATCAGTTAGATAGTAGTTGAAAAGCAGTTAATGCCTTTAATTACAAGTGTCAACAATGTGTAAAGCCTAGCCGCCGGGTAATTAATACCTATAACAATTAGCGTCGGAAGCCGTAATATTGGTCAGGTGATGCGCTAGCGCGGCGTCCCACCTTTAGAACGGTGCCACCTGACCTGTAACCTGTCCGCCGCGGGCAACTCGCACTCCTCTCTCCTTTCAGTCGCATGCGTTTACGCTGACCTAGCCTTTACCCGACAAATACTGTCCCTGGATTTGAGCCCACGGACGGGCTGGTTATCTAAGAGCCAGGCGGCTTAACCCATGACCGGCCGACATGCCTCTCGTTCGAAGAATGGTATCGTGGGCTCCCAATCGCTCTCGGGTTTTCCGCGGGAAACTCTGACACAGACTTGCTCACTGATATCGCATTTCTTCGTCTAGGCTGTAACACTTGTCGACGTAGGAAGGTGAAGTGCGGGGAGGAGCGCCCAGTATGCGCACGGTGCATTTCGTTACGACTTTCCTGCGAATGGGGAGCCACAGTGAAACGTGGGAGACTCAAGGCTCCTGTCCGATATCTCCAACCAGCTCGCCAGCGACGGCCGCCATCGTCAGCTGCAACGGTTACGACTAGCGATGTGGATTTGTTAGAGCTTTTTGCCGGCTATCCGCCAATTTCTAGGCCGGATAACATTCCATTTGCACCGCAGTTAGCCCCAAACTTATCTTCCGCCTCCCCGGAAGTCCTGCTTCCTGCAGGCTGGCCACTCTCAAACACGCTCTGCCGATCCCTTTCGGAAGCTGGCTTTGCATGTTCGAACTCGTTGGTACTTTCGGAGCGCGATCGGAAGTATTTTGAGTATTTCCCCTCGTCCTCTATTGTGTTCTACTACATCAAGGCTTGGCCGTGGAACGGTTTCAGTTACCTATACCAAGGCCCTGCTGCCTCTAACAAGATTGTGATGCGAATGATTCTGGCAATGTCTGCGAATGATATGCACCGTAACGGGTTGATGGTGGAGTCGCACGGCCGTCCTACGGCGGAGGGTCACGCTCGGTATCACTACGGAAGGGCGGTTAAAGAGTTCCGCCAGCTCCTCGAGACCCCCCCTAGACCCTTTTCGCCAGCCGAACTAGAGACAATATTTGCAATCATGTTCCTGATGGTATGCTACGAGTGGCAGTTTGGCGAATCTGTGCACTATCTGCACCTTCACTTGCGAGGTGTCCGCTCATTGCTGGAATCTCACCCGGAACTCTTCGGAAATAAGAACGTGGATGAGGTGCTAGTGTCCATGGATTCCGGCAGCGCAGATATTTCTGCACCTACAGTGTCATTTATACCTGAGCAATTGCTTCTCTGGGTTCTGTGAGTGTTGGTCCTTACTCTATATGTAGCCGATCCTAATCGCCGCAGGTACATTGATGCAAGTTGCCGCACCATGGGGGTGACGGATTCTGTATACGACTACGTTCTTCAGTCGGCAAATCCGGTCCTCCATCCCGATAGACTCTATCGCTGTGCTAGGCTATGGGGCCGTTGCTTCTGGGGTAGCGAGTACCCCGACCAAGAAGTGTCAGACGACATAGAAAATTACCGTGGTTTGGAGCTACTCCACAGGGGCACGACTCTCCTTCACAAAATGTGGCAAGCTCTAACCGACGACCCGGTTCAGACGCAGAACAATGCGGAAGTTCTCCTGAGCCAGATGATGGCCCTCCGCGAGGTACGTCCTATTGCCGCTCCCACTGTGATGGAGAAACAATCCTAACCATGGTAGCAATTCTCGGATCTCTTCTTGACCGCTAAGTTCGCCCGGACGGGTTCGACTCGCCGTACGCTTATAACTATCAATGTGGCTGTGACTACCTTCTATGCGCAAGTCTTGTTCCATCGCCGGCTCTTGTATCCGCCTGGCCTGCCATCAACATTCCATCGCCTCGCTGTTACCAATATCATAGAGATCGCGAAGAATCAATACAGTTCTGATCCACGGCTTATGCGTCGACTGCATTGGCCACTGCTGATGGCGCTGATTGAAACAACGGATCCATCACGGCGCAAATGGCTTCGAGAGCGACTGGCAGATCTGCGCCCGTTTCATTCGGAGTATCGCTGGGCTAATGAGATCGCGGACAAAGTACTATCCGAACAGGATGCAACAAAGGGCATATTCGCTGATATAAAGTCCTTGATCCGCCGGCACGCCTGTGGATGATTCAAGCAAACCGAGAATATATTGGCCGCGTGGTCTTCTCGCTGTTCCATGACGCTAGTCTCCATCTGCTGAACAACTTTTAGCATACGGTTCCGGGGTTCAGCATCCGTCGATGAACTGGCGACGGCTTGCAGCCTATCAGTGCAGGTTCATTGACGGGGATCGCCCGAGCAGATAGGCTCTCCCCTTCTCACTGGCCGAGGCCTGCGATAAGCACAAGGATGTTGATAAGGCAGACACCTTTAACAAGCACCGTGTCTACCGAGATTTCACTCTGCCTGGTCCATCCCACAGGTGCTTTCATTCAGCAAGACAACACTGAGCTCATACCATTGTGCTCGACACATACTAAGATGTCGGCACAAGCCGCCTGGGACGCATGTGACAAAACGGATACACTCTTCATCCTTGTCTGTTCTGTGTTCTGTTGGCTTATCATACCGGCCGTGGGTCTTGCATATTCGGGATACTCAACCCGCTTCAACAGCCTTGCCTCCTTCTACCCGGGTCTCCTCGCTGTCGCTGTGTGCTCACTGCAATGGTGGATAGTTGGATACTCGTTGGCTTATTCCGAAGGTAATGCTTTTATCGGTGGTCTATCCAAGGCCTTCCATGCCGGCGTTCTCGCAGAGCCTATTGGCACCATTCCTGAAGTTCTCTTCTCGGAATTTCAACTCATCTTCTGTGCAACTGTGTGTGCTATTGCGATTGGTGGTGCCTGTGAACGTGGGCGCCTGCTTCCGTTGGTTCCGTTTATCTTCGTACGGACTCCATTATTCTTACACATCAGAAGATGGCTAACCGCTATTCCAGCTATGGAGCACCTTCATCTACGCCCCGCTGGCTCATATGGTCTGGTCGGAGAACGGTTTCCTTGCGCAGCTAGGTGCCCTAGACTTCGCTGGTGGCACACCTGTCCATATCTGCAGCGGTGCCACTGCGACTGCAATGAGTATATACCTTTCGTACCCCCTCTTCCGATCACGCCGATCCAGCAAACGCACCCCTCAGCATCTTCGCCTCCATAAGCCCCACAATTCCCTTTGCCAACTTCTCGCGCTTATCATAATCTGGAACGCTTGGCTCGCCTTTGACGCCGGCACAACGCTTGCATTGAACTTCAAGAGTGTGATGGCTGCGTGTGTAACTAATCTTTGTGCTGCGTCGGGGGCGCTCACCTGGGCTAGCCTTGCCTACTGGGAAACCGGCAAATTCAGCCTGGACAGCACGTTCCTGGGGGCTATTGCAGGACTAGTTCTCATTACACCTAGCGCGGGTTTTATTGGTCTCAACACCTCCGTCGCGTTTGGGGTAGTGGGTGCGCTGGCGGGGCGACAAGCACTGCGCATTAAGTTCACCAAAGGAGCCGCTCTGTGGCGATGGGTCGATAATGGTGATACCTTTGCAACCCATTGTCTAGGGGGACTACTCGGAACACTGGCGACCGGATTGTTTGCGCAGCGAGAGGTTGCAGCTTACGATGGCGTGACAATAATTGCCGGTGGCTGTATCTTTGATGGTAATTGGCGCCAACTGGGCGTCCAGCTAGTCGAAGCACTGATAGGGTTTACGTGGAGCTTTGTCGGAAGCTACGCCCTATATGCTCTGGTCGATTGTGTCCCTGGGCTTGAGGTCCTAGCAATCGATGAGTGGGTCACACGTCTCCCTATTTGTTACTGGTGATGCTAACCAAACCAGGGACGTCATTGCCGGCATGGATGCGTCGCAAATGGATGAGTCTCTACACGAGGCTCAGTGGGCCGATGAAGAGGACTACCACCCATTCCATGCAGATATCCGGCTCTGAAGCGATCTGATTCGTGGTTTGTATATACACAAACATATCCAACATAGCGTCAATCAATAAGGTACATCAGTTGAACACGACAGTCTTGTGTCCGTTTAACAAGACCCTACGCTCAGCGAAATACTTAACTGCAGATCCCAGGACGTTGCTCTCCACGTTACTGCCTGCATGGGTCAACTCCTTCGGACTCATGCCATGGCCGACACGCACCACGTTTTGCTCAATAATCGGCCCCTCATCCAGATCACTCGTGACGAAGTGTGCCGTGGCACCAACAAGCTTCACACCACGGTCATACGCCTGGTGGTAGGGCTTCGCACCCTTGAACGATGGCAAGAAGCTATGGTGGATATTGATGATTTTCCCGGACATCGCGTCGCACAGTGTCGGCGACAGAACCTGCATGTACCGCGCCAACACCACCAACTCAATATCATACTCCTTGATCAGTTCTAGAATCCTGCCTTCCTGTTGCGGCTTTGTCTCCGCCGTCACAGGGAGATGTATGAACGGCACCTTGTACGTCGCCGCGAGAGACTCAAAGTCCGGATGGTTCGACACAATAAGCGGAATATCTATCGCCAGTTGGCCGGTCGATTGCCGGAACAGGAGGTCATTCAGACAGTGCCCAATCTTGGAGACCATGATCAGGACGCGGGGTTTGTGGTCGGCCGTGAAGAGCTGGAAGGACATCGAGTGCGCGGTCGCAGTGGGTTCAAAGGCCTTGCGGAGGGTTTCGAGATCCGGTGCAGGCTGTTCCTCGCTCGTGCCGGTTGTGTCGGGGCCGAAGTGCATACGCATGAAGAAGCGGTGCGAGGTTGGGTCGCCGAACTGCGAGGAGTCGATGATGTTCAGGTTGTGTTGGACCAGGAACCCGGTCACGGCGCTGACGATGCCGGGGCGGTCCGGGCAGGAGAGGGTTAGGATGAAGCTCATGTTGAACGAATAGGCTTGTGTTGAACGAATTGAGTTTTGCTAGCGATAGGAAGATGAGACTGTTGAGGGGAGTTTGGTGCGCAACCGCTTGACTCACTTGTAAAATCACGGGAATCCTTGCTCGATTTGGCCTGTGACACATCACGTGTTGCCGCATGCGGCCATTGGGTCCTTGTCCAGACAGATAAGACCGATAAGCAAAGCCGCTTATGGAAGGAATAGGGCTCAGGGCTCGGAGCTAGGGCTTCTTGGTGGCGATCCGTCGCTCTTTCCCGATTGAGAAAAGAACGTTTCTACGGTCTCGACTCTCCAGGTTCACGTGAAACGCTCCCGAGGTCCTTCTTCTCGACAAGCCCAGACGGAGTTATTACCGCCGCCTATACGAGCTCATATCTGCTCTGCAGAAATTAATCGACGCCTCGTCTGATGCCACCTCCATCTGACGGTTTCCCCGCAACTGAAGAGGCGCTCTCATTCGCACGCCGCGTCGGGTATTGTTGCCCCGGCTGCCAACGCCGTCTTTGCATACGGTAGCCACCGTTTTACATGTTACCCTCAATATATTGTACATTAGTTGGTTCCCCGGATTCGAGTTACGCCATACCGCTCCTAAACAGGTGCCGTATCCCCAGGTTGCATGGAGCCTGGTCCTCCGGACTACCTATTCCGTCAAGGCGGATTCGGTGTGATGGTATCTCTATCTGGCACGCTGAATTGCTTCGTCCGGCTGCCGTCCGCGTGGACGGACCGGCGTGCCGTGTGGGCATCTCCAGAAGCTCGAGAGGGCGGCTACAATTCAGGTATAAAGGCTGCGTTCTGTCTACCAGTCGACTGGCCGTCGTGAATGTCCACAGTCATTGTCCAATATCTCGCTTTAAGCTTCAGCCACTATGGCATGCTCATTCCAGTTGTACAAGGCTCTTCTCTTCTTTTCCTCGCTGCTGTCCGCTGCGCACGCGCAGAAGGTTGGCACCCAACAGGAGGAGACACACCCTAGTCTCACTTGGCAGACATGCACCAGCAGCGGCTGCACTACGGAGCAGGGTGAGGTTGTCATTGACGCGAACTGGCGTTGGTTGCACACTGTTGAAGGATACACCAACTGCTATACCGGAAATGAGTGGGATACCTCGATCTGCACAGATAATGCAGTGTGTGCCGAAGAGTGCGCTCTCGATGGAGCTAGTTACTCCTCCACATATGGCATTACCACCTCTGGCGATTCTCTCCGCCTCAACTTTGTCACTCAGTCGCAGCAAAAGAACGTCGGCTCTCGTGTGTATCTCATGGAGGACGAAGAGACATACATGATTTTCAACTTGCTCAACAGGGAGTTCACCTTTGACGTTGACGTCTCTGAACTGCCATGTGGTCTGAATGGCGCCGTCTACTTCGTCTCCATGGATGCGGATGGTGGCCTGTCCAAGTATCCGACAAACGAAGCCGGGGCCAAGTACGGCACTGGCTATTGCGACTCCCAGTGCCCCCGTGATCTCAAGTTCATCAACGGCGAGGCCAACGTTGAGGGTTGGGAACCTTCTGAATCGAACCCGAATGCTGGTATTGGTGGTTATGGCTCATGTTGTGCAGAGATGGACATCTGGGAAGCCAACAGCATCTCGACCGCGTTCACGCCTCATCCTTGCGACACCCCGGGCCAAGAGCGGTGTGACGGCGATTCTTGCGGGGGCACGTATAGCCCTGACCGCTACGCCGGTACCTGTGATCCCGATGGCTGCGATTTCAATTCCTTCCGTCAAGGAAACGAGAGCTTTTACGGTCCGGGTATGATCGTTGACACCAACAGCCCCTTCACCATTGTCACGCAATTCATCACGGACGATGGAACCGACACGGGTGCTCTCTCTGAGATCAAACGGTTCTATGTTCAGGACGGCCAGGTTATCCCCAACTCGGAGTCCACCTGGACTGATAATCCCGGAAACTCCATCACCACCGAGTTCTGTGAAGCGCAGAAGGCGGCCTTCGGCGATACCGATGTTTTCACCACACATGGCGGACTGGCTGGCATGGGCGCCGCTTTGGAAGAGGGAATGGTTCTGGTGCTGTCTCTGTGGGACGATGACTACGCACACATGCTCTGGCTCGACTCTACCTACCCCGTGGATGCCGACCCCAGCCAGCCAGGTATCGCCCGTGGGACGTGCTCCACTGATTCTGGAGTACCGTCGGACGTTGAGTCCGAGCACGCCGACGCGTCTGTCGTCTACTCGAACATCAAATTCGGACCCATCGGCTCTACCTTCGACCAGTAGTACCGCGTCTGCGACCTGAAAGTAGTGACAGACTTGATAGTGGCAGCCTTGGTGTTGTGGATGAAAATCACTCTTATCCGGTCTTTACTGTGAGCAAAATGGCCGAAGGTTAACGGAAAGGATACTCTAGGCTTTAGTCAAATTCATGATTATCTCCCCGCACCATGATGCAAGTAATCTTCATAAGTTCCTCATAGTTAGTCTGCCCGTTCAATCGATATACCACATTGCACGGGCCCAACAGACAATACCTCGCGCTGACCCCGCATGACCACAACCCCTGTCGACAAACATGTAGGCAGGCCTAGATCCCAAGCTAATGCAAGCAGGGAGGCCTGCATCACACCCTGATTCCACGAATGAACCCTGCAGAAACTCATCGCCGAACCCCGCTAGTGCTGATCCGGCCACTCCCGGATCCCCAGAACACGGTTGAAGCATGAAGGCCGTTTGCCTCGGGGGAAGGGAAGGGAAGAGAAGGGGTGGGGGAGGTGAGACGCCGCGAAGTTGCGCCGTTGCCAAAAGAGACTCCGTACTCCATACCCGTACGTACCGCACCCCTTCGGACGCGGCCATCCATGCATTCAGTCCGTCTTGGGGGTGCAGGCTTTACTGACTCGAGGGGTTGCCATGTGGCTTCGCGGGGGTTCAGTGCAGTGCCGTGGTTAAGCGCAGGGAATCCCATCCAGAGTGCTGTTGGTATGATGACCCGGCTGCATTCCTGGTTGTTCTTTTCCAACGTATACTCGCTATGCGTATCTGCACTGGGGCCATGGTTTTCGGCGGTACTATCCATTCCCTCCTAATCTCTCCATTTTCGGGAGACTAATATCCAGGAAGTACGGCACTGATAAAAGCCCGGATGTGGCAACATCATAACCTCTATCTCCGGGTTAAGGGCCTTCTTGCCCCTCCTCGCTGCGGATATCGCCTCGAACGATGTCGTCATTTTTACACCAGGTACTCGATTCGACGCTGATAGATAATAGATATTGGATACCACGACATGGAGGAAGAAATTCTCGTGCTAACCCTATTTCAGGCCGCCATTAACGCCATCCGCGCCTCCTCCGCAACCAGCCAGAGCATCTTCGTGGAGGGGAACTCGTACTGAGGAGGGGGCGTGGACATGGTGCCGTTGGGCACTTTGATTTTGACCTTATATTTGGCAGGGTTTGCTGGCTATAGTTTCTCTGGGGAGACCACACTTAGAGTGTGTGCAGCCAAGGATTTCCATGAGAGGTGAGACATATGGCAGAACATCATAATCACATACGAAATCACATCCTGGCTTTCCTGTCCATTCTTCCCGAGCTTGACGAAAAAAAGATCTTTAACGAGAGTTACTTCCAAGCTATTCATAACTGATAGTACCAACTCCGTTAGCAAGGTTTCTTATCAGAAGCATAGAACAATAGTAACAGTTCGACTTACCAATCTAATCTCATCCCATCCATCTACGCAGAATACGACCCAAACCCCTGAACATCATACTCAATAGTAAGACACTCATCCTTCAAAAACTTGTCACTCCCACCATCGGCCCAGAAATTGCGCGTCTCCTCCGTCGGCCAGGGGAGACACTTCTTGTCCGGGAAGAGGAGCGCGCGCTGGCGGTGCGCGCCGTACGCCAGGACGCGGAATGACCGGATCGGGTCGGACAGGAGGTCGTGGTTCCGGCGGGAGTTGTCCCAGACGTTGATTTCTTTGGCGTCGCCGGTGCAGCCTTCGCCGGTGAAGGCGCGGACTTTGTATATGAGAGGGTCGTGGAGGTTAGGGCGAGGAGGGTGAGTGGCTTTGTGAGGTGCATGTTGGAGGCAGAGGACTGAGTGTCGAGTGTGAAGTGATGGGGAGGGTTAGGGTTGTTGAGTTTCTTGAGTTGAGAAGAAGAGACTGTGAGTTGGAAAAGAATACAGGGGACTTGAGCCCTTTTATATTCGAGGTGGTCGTGGCCTTCAAGGAGTTCTGGCTTGCCAGGCAGTGTCCGAGTAAGAGAATTATCTTTGCCCAGCTGCTTTCTGGACGAAGAGGTTCATCCTGGAGCTGGCCTGATCCGATGATCATTCTCTGCAAAAGGCCCTATCGAGCGTTGAAACGTCTCAGTGTACTCGAGATACTCGTGTATACGCAATTCCAGCGGCAAAGGATACCAACAACAACAACAACAAGAAATCGACACTTACCATCGCCAATGACGTCGTGGTGGTGGTGGTGATCATCTCATCTCTCAAGTCCCCGCGTCCTGTAGGACCGCGGAACCCCCAACCGTGCATGCTCCGCCCCGGGATCTCCCCATGAGAGACGGCAAACTTCAATGAACATCTGTCTCGGCAGCGCCAATCTTCACGAAAGGGGTCCGACCAAGCGCTCCGCTCGAAGCCCGAAGCGCGGTCCGCCCGCACGCGCGCCTTGGCTGGAGAGAGAGAGAGAGAGAGAGAGAGAGCCTTAATAAGTCTGCACGTTGGCAATATGTCTCTTGCGTGAGAGATATCGTCTCTTCTGAATGCAAGTCCGGTCTCATGCTCCAGAATGTAACTTTGACTTGTGGCGACACGTGGAACAACACGCTCTTTGCACTCCTTCTCGATATTTCCGTCCTCCCTGTCCAATGGATGTGCGATATTTCTTTCCTTGGCCACTTGACGAGCATTTTCCTCCTTGTATTTGGTTTGCTAGTGCACTTGACTCTTGGTCGGGAGATTGTATTGCTTGACATTTTTCCAAGCGTAGCTCAAGCAACCGAAGGTCATCAAGTGTTCTGTCACACATGCAGGTCAGGAAGCAGCTGATATCAAGAACTAAAATTAGTGAGTGGGCCAATGGTATTGGCGCAGGGTGTTGCCTCGGTGTACCGACCTCAGTCACTCGAGATGCTCTCGAACTTCAATGTTGAATTTGACACAGAGTTCAGCATTTGCTTATATTCTTAAACTTTTGTTACCATATAAGCTATCTCAATTTTTGGGAGAAGCACAACCAAACATGGCACTTGTTGAACTACCACACCGATTGGCGTCCCACCAATTCTTGTCCGTGGGTGTGGTGGGATGGGTTTACCGGATCAATGACCGTATTGTCGTCAAATATTGAAAGGACACATATGATACAGCCTTCGATCAAGAAGTCCAAGTATTCTGAATGTTAGAAAAGCACGATATTTGCCCGGACATAGTACAAAGCTTCCTGTGTGTTCCGAACGGCATCTTTCTGGCATATCTTAGCGGGGGCAGCTTAGACCGCCGATTACACGCAAACAGAAAGCATACAGCCAACGGGATGGAAGTCTTCAGAGCCGAGCCCACACGTTTGGTTGAGCGATGGACTATGGAGCTCTGCAGCGCTGTGGCTTGGCTCGAGTCACTTGGACACGTTCATGGAGATATCCGCCCGCCCAACCTGCTTCTCGACGCCGAGGACCATCTGAAACTCACGGATTTTGATAGTGTGGCTCTGATCGGTGAACCATATGCTGGTACTGCACCTCCCTGGGCGCGTCTGCTAGGCTGCGAGGCCGGGAGCGACAACGGTACATTTGGAATGTGCGGTGCTAAAGCAGAGCAATTTGCTATCGGCTCAATTATTTACTTCATGACAAGGGGATATGAGCCTTATGAGCATGAGACTCTGGCCGAGGGTGGCCCGGAGATTGTTAAACGCCTTCAGAAGATGGTGTTTCCAAAGCTAGACGGTGGGGACCTGGATCGGATTATCGAAAAGTGCTGGAACGGTAGCTTTTCCTCCTTGTGTGTTCTCTTGGAGGAGGTAAAGCTTCTTGGAGGTGCAATACAACTACCGCGCGCGACGAGCCTGAACAGGGAGCATTGCGACAAAATCCAGAAGGAGTGCGTACATCTCATCCAGGTCGATTACTGGCTTGAGATTTACAGGGAGGTGGATTACGTTCTCTGCTTGCGATAATGATAGTACTGTCAGCCATGAAGACCTATCAGACCCTGGGGGCTACCATCAGCTACCCCGTTATCTTTTGTCGATGCCAATTTATTGCTGGTTTATGTCCAACGCCACAACGTTTGGCAACTGGTTTCATTCCGGAGAGGCGTTATGTAATTCCTCTGGGCGCAGGACAGGTTCTGTAAGACCTTCAACAAAGACGGCCGTCCTGTAAAATCAGCCTATGAAGTTGTCAATTTCCTGGAGCAGTTACTACTCGAAGCGGTTATGTGTTGCGTCACAGTCGTTGTTTTGCCTCTCCCTGGCTCCAACACCCATGCAAGGGGGCCGGTTGTGGTTGGGATCGGGGGAGGGCGCACTGTTTTGGGCGAACCGGGCTACCTAGGTAGACTCCGGTATATCAAGCAATTATTAACTTTTGGGGGCCGGCCATCTTAAATAGCTCACAGTCCCACCTTTGTCGGGAAGAAGATGTCGCGGGATACATTAACCTCACATCCTATTTCGCACATCCTTCTTCGCAGATCCCACTTTGCTTGCGTTACCATGCCTGCGACCCCTCCTCCCAGCCATGTTTCAGCTCGAGATTCCCTCGATTTTATTGCAGCAGGAACCGTCAGTGTGGTCTACGCGCTTAATGAGGATTGGGTAATTAAGCGATCTCCCAAGCCAAACGATAGCTTCGCTTTGTCCGCCTACGATATTGAGCAAAAGGTGTATCGGAGACTAGGCACCCATCCCCGAATAGCACAATGTCGAGCAATTACCGATGACGGGTTGGAGCTGGAACGGGGAGATTGCTTACGGCAGATACTCAGCAGCAGACAAAACAAGATCGAATCGCATACCCGGCTCCAGTGGGCGTTGGAAGCTGCCGAGGGGCTCCAGTACATACATGAGAAGGGAATTATCCACGCTGATATCGGATGCCATAATCTTCTTATTGACAGATCGGGTCATATTAAGTTTATTGACTTCGCTGGCTCCAGTCTTGACGGAAATGAGCCTTTGGTCTGCTATGAATGGTGTAGTTACCGACCATGTGCTGCCCTTGATATCAAGACGGATATATTCGCCTTTGGGTCGACGTTGTTTGAAATCGAGACGGGCAACCTCCCCTTTCATGAACTGCAGGAGGGATTGAGTTCCTGGGAATTAATGCGGGCGGCGGAGGAGCGTTTCACCGCGAGAGACTACCCGGATATGGACATGATGCAGCTCAGGCACGTAATCACCCGTTGTTGGAACGGTGAATATGAATCAATGGTGGATGTCCGCGGTGATATAGCTACCTGTTGGCAGGAATAGGGAAACTTCTATGGTGTCTCTACACATACGTTAAGCTGCAGGTATTTTTGAAAAGTTAGGCCACAATATCCACGGCAGAGATAATACTCCCTTGAATAAACCTTGCCATGACCAGGACCAAGGCCCCATTCTGCTACAAGCAGTGACAGCTTGATAATGACCTTGTTGCTCCAGAGCCATTTAATATAGGGTTTATCTAAAGTAATACTTGAAATAACCTAAGATAATGCTAACTACTAAAGCCAACCCTTCATACTACAAAGTTTATTGCCGAGAAACAAAAATACCCCAAAGTATTCTAATACATGGCCTTCTCCAATATCAACATGGAGGAAGAGATTGTCAAGAATATCTATAAAAAGTAAACAGTTACTTAGCCGGGAGAGTGCTGCCTCTATACAATCATCAGCAAGACAAAACCTGAACCCGAGACTCAGGGGCGCAACAACAATGACACAAAGGCAGTATATGCTGGAATAATTGCGCTCTCTAACATAAGCACTGCCTGCACAAGCACAGATTTCAGCATCCTGATCTTCCCAGCCTTCCAGTGCATGCATGTTGCTTTGAATGCTATTAGCCTATTAGCCTCCTGCTCCTGTATATGCTTGATCTGCTATTCCTAAGTGGATTAGGGCTATGTTACATGGGGTAGAAGTGTCATTCTAGTAATTAGATATTAAAGAAAGCAGTATTACGCATGGAGTTTGAGCTTGAGGAAGTCTTGTGCTGGGTGCGGGCATTCCCCTAGCCAATAGGGATTGTAGTTGATGTGCTAGAGAGAAGGAATAGGAGGGTGGGGACGAGAGGTAGGCACATGGCTGTGTTTTCAATTGTGTGGGATGAGTGGGAGGGGAAGAGGGATAGGGTTTTGAAGCAGATGGGGCGGAGGAGTTTGGGCTTGAGTTTCTGGCAAGGCGTGGTAAAGAGATGAGGCATAAGCGTATTATTTTTACTCGGGGGCTATGCCACCAAAAGTCTGATTTGCGTCGACGAGAGTGGATAACCACGACGGTGCTTGTCCTTCCAGCGAAGACAGAAATAATACCTCATGGTGCAAGGCCGTGGCCGTGGAGCGAACAAGACGACGCACGAAGCATGATTCCCGACAGGGCATCTTGGTTCGGGGTTTAATATCCTTCACGTCATCCCCACAGCCTCGAGCATTTGTACCAAAATATTATCCAACAGCAGCATGGAGCATAATTGGTTTGGACAGAATACGATATAGGGTTAGGCCCCCGTTAGGCAAGCAATCTTCCCTGTCAACAGAGACACTCTCTTGCGGCTCATATCCCGAACTCGTCAAAACTGAAGGTAATCTCTCTCCACAATTGCGCCCCTGCGCCTCAGCCTCCGATCCTCCTCTCGCTGGCCATTCCGACGAGCAAATCACAGGCCCAGCCAGACCGGTGGAGAACAAGGCTGGAATAAGCAGTGCTGCATTGCTCCCACGCCAAGCATGATTTCGAATCCGTGGTTGGAAGTTAGGATTGTTCAGCTGCGCCTTGGCGAAGCTCTCTTCATGGGCCAAAGCTGGGACGAGAAGGTCTCTGTTGACAGGGAAGATTGCTTTGTCAACAGGGATTTAACCCGAAAGAGAAATTCCACCATCATGGGGGCCAAAGCTTGGACAGCGCCACGTTTGATGCCAAGAATAGCATGAAGCTACAAGGAGTGAGATCCAAAAATCATCCCTGACGGTATCAATGCAGTGAAAGGAGTCCCCGCGATGTAAGCTGGCTGTTTCAGCACGCTGTTGTGGGGTGCGGAGTAGACTGCGGCGCCCTTTGGGCAGGGTACTCCGAACACTGCCTTCTGTCAGCTTGCTCGCGGTCATCCATAACTTCAGCCATCCGGGAAGTTTTCATGTCAATTTGGAGCCCCAGAAAAGATATAAAAAGGGTCACGACATCCGTCAGTTCGCTCTCATCATCATCACAACAATCCCCAACAAGCCAAAGCATCTCTATCAAGTTCAACCCAAAGTCAAGTTCTTTCCACTCCACCGCAAAAATGATGTCCACCTCATTCATGACCATCCTCTCCCTCCTCGCCCTCACGGGAACCTCCCTCGGCGCCCCTGCAACATCCCCTGCCGACCTCCTCCAGAAGCGCTTCGACCTCACCTGCCAGGACAACGGCGGCGGCTACCGCCCTGTCGGCGAGGCCCAGAACTGCGTCGACTACCTCTTTAACAAGGGCGACCAGAATTGCGTCGTGACCGGCGACAACACGGACTTCTGCCACGCCGGCGACACGGTGATTACGGGGAGCAACATTGGCCCTGGGGGCGATAGTTCGCTTTGGTATGTGACTGGACCGGACAGGACTTCCTGACTCGACTCGGATAGATAGCGGGACGTTGTTTGATGATAATTCGCTAACTGATTGGTTACAGCCGTGACGTTGCGTACGGTGCGCAGAAGATTATTGACAGCTGCACGACCCCCGAGGGATACGTTGCCGGTAAGCGGCCCGGCGAAGGTTCCCACTTATTTATAGTTAGAGGCAGGGAGTGACTGACTCTTATTCAGGTGCCAATGCTGCGGGCGGCAACGGCAATCTTATTGTTGCTATCAACTTTGGTTAAGCGTTGATCAAGATGTCCTTCACCGGAGGGATATTATGTATCAGAGAGGGCATGAAGGTTATGAAGGCCATGAAGACTAGGAGATCAGCGCGTGTTATTGCAAATTTTTCAGTGTGCATTAGGAGCTGTTTTGAATTTGATATATTTGCTCTACCCACGTACATATTCAGAGAAGATAATCAGCCCTGGAGCATCCGAGAACTGCCTTTTTCGATATCTCGCGCGCAGCCAAACATGATTGGCCACTGAAGAGCAATGCCCGCAGCCTGCAAGACGAACAGGTCCGATCCGATTGATGGACACGTGTGTTGCGCGTTGAGAAGCTCATCTGGCATTCAGAGATCCCTGATTCAGTCAAGTCTTGTTGACTGATTCCTGTTACAGTCAGCTCGACAGCTTGCTGCTCTCATCCTGTCCAGGACGCAGTTTCTCCGAAGTCGGTGATTCCGGCGGACTTGATACGTTCCCAGGACCAGGGCCTAGTTTCTCGTCGGGGCTGCGTTTCTCTTCAGAGTCTGGTTCTAAAAAGATCGGGCTCGTCGCAGAACTCGGGTTCTCCGGAGCGCTCAATCCCCCCGTCGCACTTTCAAGCTTGGTAGCACTCGACTCCTCCGTGGCAGTCGACTTCTCTCCAGCACCCGGTTCGGCAGTCGTCTCTTTCACATCACCGACACCAACAGCGAGTGGATCGGCCGGCAGCGGATCTGGGGATTTTGGGGGCACATCCTGCACGAATCGTTATGAGTAACCCACGGTAAACAAGATCGAACCTTTGAAAGACGTACGGCTTGCTTCGGAGGAGGAGGATTGGGAGGGTGCGCCTTCCGCCAGCGCCGTCGTGTAATCACCCCCTGCCAATGGACGTAGCACACCAAGGGGATACACGCGAAGCAACAGCAGACGTCCGCCCAGGTGTGGATGGGGAACATGTTCTGGCTATCTGACCAGAGGTCGTCGTCGGGTTCGCAGCATGGTATACCGCAGAAAGAGCAGGGCATCTTCAAACGCTATTTGGTGGGATTGTTGGACTATGTTCGAGTGATGGAGTGATGATGGGACGGGGACAGCGCGTTCTTCTCTCCGTGTTTCCTGCATCTTGAGGAATACGAGCTTCGTAGCGGGAATCCTCCGCGCCAGCCACTCATTTGTGCTTCGAGAGGGAAGATGCTTGCTCATCTCTCGCCTGACTCACACCTCAATTGGGCAACTGAACAGCGACTTCTGTCATGGTCTTCTTTCACAGCTGATTAATGTTGAGGATGTTCTCCAATTCGGAGGCGATATGTGGGTGGGGTTCTCCAATTTTCTTGTCAGGATTTTTCTCGCCTCAAGAAGCACCATGAATACACAGATATGCAGGATTAATTTCCTTGTGGGAAGGGACTTGACTTATATAACTTCTTCAATATATATCTATATATATTTCTTACGAATTATAGAGTGTCTTTTCGTCATCTTGTTCCAGGCGATGCATGCTGTTTTGCGCGGTGAATATGGATCTCCAACTCGGCAACAAAGCCGGCTCCAGTCTGACCCCCTCTGGAAAGATATAAATCTGCGCTTCCCCAAACTTGCGCACGACTTCGCGACACCATGCTGGTCTTCCTGCGCGGACCCCGAGGAGTCACACCGGGAGCAACTTCGAGATGGCCCTCAGCCCGAACCCAACGCACCAACCACCCCTGCAAGAATACGAGCCCGAAAAGCAAGCCGACACATCCACCCAGGAAATCGAATATCTCTACCTCGATCTCGACACTCCTCTCCCAACACCATGGATCACAGCACCCCCAGGACCCGGCCAATCGCCGCCTCCTGACGCCCCAACCCTCGAGAAATACACCTCGCCCTTCCTCTGGCCGAAATGGCGCAAGTCCATGATGACTTCGATCTCGTGTGCCGTGACCGCACTGGCGGGGTACTGTGCGGGCGAAACGTCGCCGGCGTCAGAGCTGCTGACGGCGTACTGGGATATCAGTCCCGTGGCGTATAATCTAGGAATCACGCTCTTCTGCGTTGGATTTGCGCTGGCGCCCATGGTGCTGGCGCCGTTTTCGGAAATTAATGGGCGACGGCCGATTTTCGTTGCCAGTGGGATTTTGTTTGTCGCGTGCACTGTGGCTTGTGGGGGGACGAGGTTGTTTGGGGGGTTCCTTGTTGCGCGGTTCTTCCAGGGTGTGGGCGCATGTATGACTTCCGTCCTCGGTTGGTGAACGCATATTCAGGGCTGGTACTGACTTGGTGATAGCGACGTTCTCGACGATGGTTGGAGGTGTGATTAGTGATATTTATCATGCGCACGAGAGAAACACGCCCATGGCCCTCTTTACGGGATCTGCGTTCTTCGGAACTGGGCTCGCACCGATGATATCCAGCGCCATCGTGCAGCATACCTCGTGGCGGTGGATTTACTGGTCTCATGCTATCGTCACGGGCATTTTTGTCCTCGTCATACTCCTCTTCTTCCAGGAGACGCGTGGCAGTGTGCTTCTCAGTCAGAAGGCACGCACGCTGAACACGTACTACGAGCAGCTCGAAGCTGCGGGACACTTTGGTGTCCTGACTGGAGATAAGCCCCAGCCGCGACGAATCCGATGGAAGGTGAAGAGTGATGAGGAGCGCGAGTCTCTGGCAAAGATGATTAGCATTTCGCTTTATCGTCCTTTCCGTGCGTCTCCAGGTCCGCTTTGAAAGTATAATGCTGACAGCTATCTAGATATGCTGGTCACCGAACCCGTCGTCTTCTTCTTCTCCCTCTGGGTCGCCTTCAGCTGGGCCGTCCTCTACCTGCAATTCGGCTCCATCCCACTCGTCTTCAAAACAAACCACAACTTCACCCTCGAGGAAAACGGCGCCGTCTTCACCGGTAAGCCTCGTGAACCCCCCGGCCCATTCCACTGACGCCCAAACTAACTCCAAAAGCAATGTGCGTCGGCTCGCTCCTAATCACCCTCGTAAGCATCTACCAAGAAAAGCTCGCAACCCGCTTCAACCTCCTCCCCCCAACCCCGGAAGCCCGCCTGTACTTCGTCTGCATCCAAGCAACCCTCATGCCCATCGGCCTCTTCTGGTTCGGCTGGACCTCCCCTTCCTCCATCCACTGGATCTCGCCCACCCTCGCAATCGCCTGCGAGACAATGGGGATTTTCTCCGTGTACCTCGCCGTGTTCAACTACCTGGCAGACACGTACCACCGGTACGCGAGCTCCGCTATCGCAGCGCAGTCGTGCTGCCGGAATCTGCTGGGTGGTGCGTTCCCGCTTGTCACGAACGCGATGTTCAATAATCTGGGGTTTCCCGAGGCGAGTAGTCTGCTCGGGGCGATTGGGGCCGTGCTGTGTCTTGTGCCGTGGGTGTTGGTGGTTTATGGTGAGCGCATACGCGGGAGGAGTCGCATGGCGAGTGAGCTTGCGAAGTAGCTGACCTGATACCTGAACGAGAGGAAGAGAATAAAGGGGGTCTGCATATTAAGCGTCACAGAACTTTTTCGTTCGTTTGTTGCATATAGACTGCTGTCATTCGGTTCGGTACATACAATTTGCACCGGCGGCTTACAAAAGTAATCCTAGTACGAGATTAGTTACTACTTTAGTAACCTTAATGGATACTACTCCAGATAGCCTCTTTGAACAGCCCTATTTGCCGTGGAAGGAACG
This sequence comes from Aspergillus lucknowensis, assembly GCF_044049455.1. Taxonomy (NCBI): domain Eukaryota; kingdom Fungi; phylum Ascomycota; class Eurotiomycetes; order Eurotiales; family Aspergillaceae; genus Aspergillus; species Aspergillus lucknowensis. Next base: position 564,752 of record NW_027263556.1, on the reverse strand, counting down.
AGTGCTAGCCCTAGCCTTTCGGGGGGACGTCTGGTCGCTCTTTCCGTTCGAACGACGAAGTCATTGCCACCAACCGAGGAAGGCACAACCGAGTCATTCCTTCCCATCATGATCGTGGTTTAATCTCCGAGAATGAAAGTGGTTCATAAGGAAGGGGCGGCCCTCTACAGCACCTAAATGCGGCAGGAACGGCTGGGACCCGTGGCCCGGGTGGTGTGGCTGGTCTAGGGCTGGTCGCTCCTTCCTATTAAGACGGGGGGTTCAAAACAGAAGGTGAAGAAGGTGCGACCCAGTACCATACGGCGAGCCGGGAACGTAGTTGCTGCTTTCGGGAGATGGTATCTGAGGCGGGGGAAAGAGCGGCCCACGGACAAGGTATATTGAGCAGGAACGGCCGTGCGTGCGTCGTCTCGTAGGGCTTTGTGCATGTTGAAGATTGGGTGCCTTCGTGGACGGTGCGGCCGCGCTTTTGGATTCCCAGCCTTGGAAGGTATGGGTAGTTTCCTCGAGAAGTTCGGGCTAGAATAGAAGAGCGTGATAACGCATGAACGTAGGTAACTGGGGAAATCTGAGACGGAGAGCCTGACATTGCAGGCCCTAGTTGAGAGACGCCTTAATATTCATGTCTATACCCACCAATTCATCCCCTATTCCTCTTCCGCCAGGTATTCACAACATTCACCACAAAAACAAACCCCATCCACCCCCCCAAGACCGAAACAACCCCGAGCGGCGCCAAAATCGATACAACCGCAAACACCCAACTAACCCCCTGGAATGCCCCATTCGCGCGCAGATACTCCGTCGCAAGACCAACCTGCATCGCCGTCAGGGCAAGAACCAGGTACACGGTCGCGACGGTGAGCGGAGCGAGGTGCGCGTGCAGGAACTCGGCGATGGTCTGGTATTCAAAGTGGTAGCCGCGGATAAAGTCCTGCCATTGGTTGGGAGGGCAGAGGCGATAGATGAGGTTGAGACGGGAGAGGCGCAGCTCGCCGAATGTGTAGCGCGGGTTGAGGGCTGCCGGGCTGGTATCGGTGCCGCGGGTTAGGGCTTCGCGTGTCAGCGTGAGCCATGTGTGCCATTGGAGGTCGGACGGGACGAGGCGGTGGTCTTGTGCGATGAGGAAGTCGCTTTCGTGCTGGATGAGGGAGATGTATGAGGCGAGGAAACCTCGTGCGTCGAGGTATACATCTCCTCCTGCTTCTGTTGCTGTTGTCAACGGACAGATGTACGTCGTCCAGAAGCGGGCGTCGAGGAGGTATCGAGGGAGCGGCTTGAAGTGCATGCGACGCGAAGGGTCCCAGACGAGGTGCATGTCGGCTCGCTCGTCGAGGATGATTTCGCGCTGGACGGCGACGTGGAAGCTGAATGGTCGCGGTGGGAGCTGTCGTCCAGCTATCCAGAGGAAATTGTGGATGTGGTTGAGGCGCGAGACGGAGAGGTCTTGTCGCAGGAATTCGGAGATATCTTCCAACGGCGGGTGGTGAGTGTTGTCTCTGGCGCGGAAGGAAGCCGGTAAGAGATGGACTACGTCTGTGTAGCCGTGTTCGTCGCTGTGGTCGTTGAATGGAGGGTTGCGGGCCATGATTAGCATAGCTGAGGGTTTGATAGCTGGACCTCGAGCATATTTAAGATTACTTGGGACTGAAGAGCATGCATGACATGAGATCTGATTGGCAGCGATGCAGGAAAGATGCCTGTATACCCAACAGCGCCAAAAGCACCTCGCCTTCTGGAGGAAAAGGAAGCCCACTTTGGCTTTTCCTACTTTCCCCTCCAGCCGCCAACTGTCGCAACCATCAGCGTCGATACCTCCCGCTGAACAGCACCGAAATGAAGCTCCCCCGAAGACAAAAGTCTCGAATAAGAGACCCCGAAACCCCTCAAGGTGGCCTCATCACACTGAAGAAACCAAAAGACCCAGCAGTCCATGATTTCAAGTCCGTCCCCTCCCGAGATCACAGAAACCACTGATCATCTAACACGACCAGTATAATCGCAATCCACGGCCTAGAAACCACGTCGCCGCGCACATGGGAACACCACAAGGGGGACCCAAAGATAAACTGGCTGACCGACGACACGATGCTCCCCGCCGCCATGCCGAAGGCGCAGATCTGGGCGTACAACTGGACGGCGAATTTCTACAACAAGAGCATCGAGGCGCCGCTGCACGACCACGCGCGGCACTTTCTCAAAGAGATAAAAAAAGAATTAGGGCCGGAGCCGCGGCCGATTATATTTGTTGCGTCGTGTTTTGGGGGTTTGCTTTTGGCGAAGGTACTACGAGGGTACTACAGATCCAAACTAGAAAGCGCTAATTGTTGATCGAGCGTGCAGACCCTCGTCGAAGCAAACGAAGCCAAGCAAGACCCTGGAATGGATGAAGGCCCCTACGAGTATATTCTTCGTGCGACGGTCGGGATTCTGTTTCTAGGTACGCCGTTCCGCGGGAGCAGCGCGGCTTCGATCGCGCAGTGGCAGGTTTCTATGGGCAGGGTCCTCGGGAGAGAATCGTCCAAGGGTCTTGTGAAGAGTTTGAACGAGCACGACGAGCAGCTGGACGAGATACGCATGAAGTTTACGCAGCTCATGCGCCGGCCGAAGCTCGAGATGCCCATTGAGTGCGTTTACGAGACGAGGAAGACGCGCTTGCTCAGGAGGGTCGTGAGGGGGTATCCGGAGCGGATGTTGACCTATCTCCTCCCCAGGACGCATTTGATTGTATGTTTGTATACGTGGTTCAAGCCAGTGCGGCACTGACGTCTAGAAAGGTGGTCCATCGAAGCTCTGCGTGCCTGGATGGGTATGACGCCCTCAAAAGCGAAGCGACGCACGCGCTCATGAATAAGTTTGAGAACGCAGAGTGTCAAGGGTATCAAGCGGTGCGGGGGAGTATCACTACCTTTGCAAGCAAGGCGAAGCTGGTCCAGGAAAAACGACTGTCGAGTAAGAGCGCCTGCAGCCCGAATTTTATGCGACGATCTGACCACCACAGCTGGAGCACGAACGTACGATACAATCCCGTCCGCCGAAAACATGGACTTCGTTGGCCGCGAGGAGATTCTCAACAAACTGCGCGATGCTATCCCGCCTACAAAGTCTGAAACATGTCGAAGATATGCCATCACCGGCCTTGACGGCGTGGGGAAGACCGAGCTAGCCCTGAAAGCTGTGTACAGGCTCCGCGAGGACGACGAGGACTGCTCGATCTTCTGGGTGAGGGCGAACAACTTTGAGATCTTCAGGAAGGATTACCGGAAAATCGCCGACTGTCTTGGTATCCGCTGGAATGACAAGGACAAGTTCGAGCTCATTGATAAAGTGAATGAGGAGCTACACAAGAGGTCCGGCAGGTGGCTCCTGGTCGTCGATGGCGCGGATGAATGCGAAGATATCCTCAGGAAGAGCGTCGAACTCCCTCATAGCCGTCGAGGCTCTATCCTTCTCACCGCGGGCAACATAAGTATTGTGCATTTCCTCGAAGCCACTCCCGTTCCTCTGGAGGGCCTGGGCGACGCTGAGGCCCTCCAGCTCCTGAAACAGGGCCTGATTGTCGGCTCAGACGGCCATATCAGCAGCGACGACAATGACCAGGATACAGTGGACCTGCTGAACGAGCTCGCAGGCCTCCCGCTGGCCATCAAACTCGCATCCACGTACCTCCGCGAGAGCCCAACGACCGTGTCCAAGTACCTCAAGATCTGGAGGGAAACAGACCAGAATATGATCGACCGCCTCTGCAGACAACCTGACACCGAAGAGGAGCAGAGTAGTAACATCAGCACCACCAGCCGGCGCGCAGTGGCCGCATCCTGGCTTATCACCCTCAGCCACCTCCGCAAGACGCACCCAGTGTATCTCGAGTGCCTGCGCCACCTGGCGTTCCTGTCGCCGAAAAATATCCCCATCTCCATGCTCGAGGCCGCAATGAAGGTTAACCTGGACGACGTGATCAAGGCCCTGGTTTCGTACTTCTTCGTGACGAAGCCGTCCCCCGGCGCCGACACGATCGATCTCCACCCTCTCGTCCAGCGGGCGATGAAAACGTGGCTCGAACGCTACGGCAATATCAAGAAGGCGCGAACATCGACGGTCGATGAAATCGCAAAGTCGAACCTGCCGTTCCCGACACAGGACTCGTTAGGTTGGTGGGGCAGACAGCTCGAGCATGTTGAGGCGGCGCTGAGAGAAACGGACGATAGCGTCTATGATCGGTCGGCCTGGCGTCTTCTCTACGCGGTTGGGCAGGTCAAGTTCCTGACTGGGGATTACGACGGCGCGAGGAGGTACCATGGACGGGCGCGCCAGCTGGAGAGGCTGAAGGTCGCCATGGCGCCCAATTTAGCACCGGGGCTACGGCGTCAGGGAAGGGACGAGGAGGCGCAGAAGGAGTACGAAGAATTTATCAGTCGGGAAAGGGAGTTTTTGGAGGAAGGACACCCGTCCATCACAGCTGTCCAGCGAAACCTCGCCTGCACGTCTCTTCTCCAGGGGAGCTACCAAAGGGCAACGGCGCAGTACAGGGAGGCCCTGGACACGGAGAGACGGATGCTCGGTGAACATCACCCTTGCACGATCAGCACTATGGAAAGCGTCGCCTTCGCTCTCAAGTCCGACGGGAAGGACGCTGAAGTGATTGACCAATACGAAGGAGCCCTTCGCTTGAAGAAAACCTTTTTGGGAAGGACAAACCCTTCTACGATTGCAACTATGGAGAATCTCGCACTGATGTACCAGCGGCGGGGGATGCATAACGAAGCAAGGGATCTATTTGTAGAGCTTCTGCAAGTGAAAGAACGAGTCTTTGACAAGAGCCATCCGTCCCTCCTGTGGAGTCAAAGAGCCCTTGATCTCGCGCGACAAAGGGTGCAACCTGTCCAGCCAACCTAACCCTCCAGTTATCATTCAAATTGGGAAACCGCGAATCAATCCAATTCCAGAACATCACGACAATAACAAGAGCTCATTAATCCGGACAAGCTCCTCTGCTTCCTCTTGCACCTTCCGCTGCAGCGAGCCGATCCAGAACTCCAACCGCTGCTTCTCTCTCTTCAGGCTGTCAAGTTCCTCGCTCAAGGCCCGGTTTTCTTCCTTTAGATTCGCGTTCTCGGACCGCAGCGCTGTGTACCGTTCTCTCAAGACCGAAGATCCGGAGCCTAGGGTGGTAACGTGTTGTCGAAGCGTTCCGACGGAGGAGACCATCGAGTGGAGGGCTTGAGGGGGGTCATCCGTATTTTCCTTGGAGGCTTCCTCAGTTGTGTTTGTCTTGGAAGGATCTTCTTCGACTTCTACTTTGAGTGAGGCTTCATCTGTCTGTTTGGGGGGCTCGTCGTCGGGTATCGCATTGGCCCCGCTTATCGCAATGCCCTCAGTAGTCGCCTGGAGTGCGACTTCACCAGACGTTTGGAGGGAAGCTCCGCCAGAATAAGTGGGCTCCTCCTCATTGCCTGCGTTGTAAGAGGGCTTGCCGATGTTTGCTTTGGCGGTGTTGTCAGCAGGGGCTGGGTTGGGGGTGTCTTCGTCTTTGTCTTCAGTTGTGTTAGGTTCGGAAGATTCTTCTTTGCCATTCGCATTGTGTGAGTCTTCGTCTGTCTGTATAAGAGCCTTGTCGTTGGAAATCTCATTGCCCCCGCTTATCGTAGTGTCCACAGTAGTCGCAGGGAGAGCATCTCCGCCAGACGTTTGGAGGGAAGCTCTGCCAGAATCAGTGGTCTTGCCCTCATCGGCTGTGTCGCGAGAGCCCTGGCCAATGTGTTCTTTGGTAGTGTTGTCATCAGGGGCTGGGTTGGGGGCCTCTTTGTCTTCGTCATCGTCTTCGCTGGTGTTCGTTGCGGGCGGTTCCTTTTCCCTGGGTTGGGGAGCATTACCATCTTCGAGGTCGTTCATCTTTGTTCTGGGGATGTCTCCGCGAGGGTTTACCTGGGGGGCCTGCCGTTCTGGACGCTAAGCGGCTTGGTGGGATGGGATGGGCTTGACTTCGAGTCCATGGGAGAATGTGAAGAAGGGAAGCTCTTAATGCTCACCAGGGCATCTTCCACTTGTTACCAGACTCCACTGTCAGGAAGAAACATGGCCTGACGGCAGGCTGTCGAAAGCGTCAACCAGCATGTATGAACAAGGACCACCAGCCAGTCACTGTTCACGATATGCAGGTCGGGCGGTGTTGGGTTAGTCGGTTTCCTTCGCTTGCCTCTGCCACCTGTCAAGCTCTGCAAGAGACAAGGCAACCAATGCTCAGTTCCTAAAGAGTGCCAATGTACTTGTACTTCCATACCCAATTCACGTCATCTTCCTCCAAGAGCCTCCTCTCCAAGAGCTCGATCTCCAGCTGCCTCTCCTGCAGTTCGCATTTCTTGTCGGCCAACTCATTCTCCCTCGCCACGAGCCTCGCCCGAAGGGAATCCTCGTCAAGTCGCAGGATCTCCTCTGCCGTCCGGAGCCGCTGCGCAATCTGCTCGCATTCTGCGGTCTTGTAGTCCAGGTCGTTCACGAACCGGCGCGTCTCATGCTGCAACTCCCCCACCTTCTGCTTGAGCGCCGCACACTTTCTCTCCCACGAGTCCACCTCAGCCTTCTTCTGCTCATACTCTCTCCGCCAGTCATCCTGTTGCTTCTCCCCCAAAGCTGAAACAAGGCCAGCTTTGATCTCCCTGAGCTCCCCTTCGATCCGGTCATATCTCTCCGCATACCACTTCCTGAAATCCTCCCCTTCGGAGTCTACTTCCGACGCAGACCTCTCCGTCTCTGCGGCAGAGAGGCCCTCCTCAATCAGCGGAATCGCGTGGCGCCTTTGCCGCCGCAACACCAGCTGTCGTGCGCGGTCGATCTCGCGGTGGAGTTGCGCCACGCCAGCGAAGTGACTGTCCCGATTCGCACCTGGCGAGCCACACACCCGACACACTTGGCCCGGCGCGGTTTCGTTTCGCTGTCGGGGCAATGGGATGGGGAATCCGACTGTCTCGGTGGTATGCTCGTTAGACATCTTGTTTGGGGTGGATTGATAATTGATCATCGATCGCTGGGTCTCGAAGGGTGTCGTGGATAGAGAAAAAGTACGAGAGAATTTTGAGATTCGCTCATTCCGCATCGTTATCATTCGAGAATTCGAGACAAATATCGAGTTCCTCGGACGAGATTAGCTCCATGCACATGCAAATGCATCGCTGCCGTCATGGAGAGAGATTGTCGTGGACACGTCATGTCTGCATGCGGGTCGGCTCGAGAACAGCCTGCTTGTCCGTCATTGAGGCGGGGCCACCACGACGTGCGGACATCTCGAGAAGGAGTGAGCTATCCCAGGTCGTACACTAGATTGGATCAACACCGTTTGTCGCTCGATGGTCGTGGGGGGAGGAGAGATTCAGGTTAAGCGGGCCAGGCTACCTGTTATTTGGCATCGTCCTTGGGCTCCCCTTTCAGCCCTAATTTAGTTCTTTCACTTGTGCCTGGTTGATAGACACCTCTAAACTTCGCCACTCCACCGAGGGCTCATCTTGTAGTTATCCTGGGTTGTCAACGCCTCATGCCTGAGCAGCTGAGCTTGGCTGCGCCTCGCCAAGCGTTGGCGAGGGGCGGCTGAGTCTGCCGTTCAGCTTCACAGCTTGGCTGAGATGATACAAAACGGCCCTCATGGGGTCAACCCCACCGAGAAAGAATATCCAGTTTGTTTGCAATGCCCGGTGCACCCGTTGGCAAGGCATGCAATGCCTGTCGCGAGTCGAAGAAGAAGGTATGGCACAATGGCAGCCCGCTGACTCGCGACTCGCGTCTCACATCTCGCGCAGTGCGACCAAACCCGACCCAGCTGTTCACGATGCACGCGCCTCGGAATCGAGTGCGTCGGCTCGGGCGCGCAGCGATTCAAGTTCATGGACGAGTACAACCCGCACGCGCCGCGAAAGCGCGAGCCCATGCTGCAAATAGAAGCCATGCGACCGGTAACGTACCGCGACGGCGTGGCGGTCCTCGCTCCCGCGCCGAGGAGTTCCACCCTCGCCCTCGCTGAGGCCCTGGTCACGACGTTCAGGCCGGGCACGGACCTCCGGTACCACCTGGCCTGGGCGTATGGCGGGTACCTGGCCATGGTGCCGGCGCGGCTGGGGAAGAACGAGGCGCTGGACTCGGCTGTGGATGCCCTGGTCACGACGCACCGGTCGTTCTGTGCGCGGAGGGAGATCTCGGTCGCTGCGCTGACGAAGTACTCGCGCTCGCTGGCTGCGTTGCGGGATTGTCTCGCTGATGTGCGCAAGTCGAGTTCGTCGGAGACGCTGTGCGCTGTGTCTATTCTGTTGCTCGTGCAGGTAGGTGAGTGATTCAGTCCATAGGTTGCACTGATCTGACGACTCGAGAATCTGCTTGGTTCCGGGGGTGAGCAGTGGACCGGACACTGTGAGGGGGCAGCGAAGATCCTCAAGGCCCGCAAGTCCTGCAAGCCGAGAGATGACTTTGAACGGATCATCATGATGTCCCTGCGCGGACCTGTCGTGAGTCCCCTCAATCCTAAAACGGAATCTCCGACTGAACATCTGAGGTACAGCTCTTCGAAGGCATTCTCAACCAAAGAATCACATTCACCCCAGACGAATGGTCGCAGCTCATCACAAACGATCTCGACGGAACCTCCCCCGAAAGCGCCCTGCTCCTCTGCATGGCCAAGATCCCCCCCATCCTCCACCGCGCAAGAGCCCACGAGCAACAAGCGCCCGAAATCCACGATCTCTGCAACGAACTCCGCACAGAGTACACCTCCATCCGACACCTCTGCGATGACTTCCAGGCGCGACTCGCGGCGCTCGAAACCCTCAGTCAGACACGCACAGGCAAACCCACCCCCAAGCCCTCGCTCCAGCACGCCCACTTCCAACGCACCTACGGCCTCGCCATGATCGTCGCCCTATACTTCAGCTTCGTCATCACGGGCCTCGGCGGCGGAGATGCCCGACTCCGCGCCGACGCCTCGTACCTGGGGACCGAGATCGTCAGGCTCGCAGAGCGCGCCGCGATCTACCGCCCCCTCGGCGCCGGGTACGTCCTCCTCTGCCTGATCCTCGCGTGGATGGGAGTGGTCGCGGTCGCGGACACGCACAATCGATCGTTGCGGTGGGAAATTGAGAGGGCGCTGGCGGAGTACCGGTCGGATTTCTTCCACCAGGATTTAAGCCTTGATGACATTGAGGAGATGCCGCGGCGGCTGTTTCCGCTGCATTGGCGGGGGAGGGCGGATGATGGGTGGTTGGTGAGGTCTGTGGAGCATGCGACTTATGCGGGGGTGTAGGGACAGAAGCTTTTATAGATTTTGTGTGTTGCCTATATCAAACAAACATGCCGTTGAAATTGGATGTCTCTTTTCAAACTTTTAACCGTCTCGCGGAATAGTTTCCAAGTACCCTGGCGACCACACATGAATCACCGTCCACGCCTTGCCACTTTGAAGAGACTTCTTCGTCGCACAGAAGAGACCTCAGAGGTTCACCCTTTCCTGGCGAGAAGCCTTCCAACTTCTTGGCCCGAGGCTGAGCCGGCCCCACCGCAGCTGAAGGGCGGAGCGGGCGACGCAGCAGCCAATCATCTCGACCCTCCCGCAGAAAAGGATCAGCAAGCAGCCCCCAAAGCCTTGGAGGGCTGTAAACGCGGAAGAGCCTGTGATTGGACGGGCGGCACTTCTCCCTAAAAGTGGTTTAGCGTGAATGACCCCGACGACGAGGGACCGCCGCGCCCGATTCGCATATATACTTCCTTCCCCCAAGGGCAATTCTCGCATTGATCCATCTGCAAACAATCTCTCAATCCGCCTTCCCTTACTTCGAAGTTCTAACTCTCCAAATAAAATCCTAATCCTAATCCTAATCCTCTCTTGCAATGTCGACCAACCCAACCCTCCTCCAAGTCGACTTCTCCTGGAAGAAATTCAAAGGCTTAATCACATACGCCGACAGCCCCTCACCCGAACAACAACCCCTCTATATCGTCGACTGGAACGCCATAAAATCACCACACCTCGTCTTCACACGACCCTCGGAGAACCGCACAATCGGGACAGGGACCCTACACGCGGTCCGGATAAACGCAGACTTCGAAGTCGCGGGCCGCAAGGGCACGCTAGTCGCGCAGAAGCGCTTCAAGACGCTGTACACGCACCAGTCGTACGCGTTCTCGGAGGACCCGCACAAGCCCGTGACGTTGACGTGGACGAGTTCGTCGGGGTTTACGAACTGGGATTTTGTCTGTGTGGACGAGCGGCAGCGGGCTGTGGCGCGGTATCGCGCGAAGATATGGGGGGTGAAGAAGATTGGGTATATTGAGTTTGCCGATAGTGAGGCCGAGGGGACGCTGAGCGAGGCGGCACGGGACGAGATTGTTGTTACGGGGATGACGCTGTTCTATTGTATGTGGTTGCGGGTGAATAATATCTTTTCGTTGTTTGGGTCGGCGTTTCATCGGACGGGGGGGTCGAAGTCTTAGGGGGGAAGAAGGTTTTATATTGTCAGTTGATGGGTTTGAGCATTTAGCTTGTTGTTTCTTACTAGACTTGTACTTTGAATTGAATGGAAATGCGTGTCAATGCACATCAGCCCTAACACATCGAGTAATCTCCGATTACAAGAACACCACGCAATAAACTCAGTACCTGAGACAGGCACGTGGCCGATCGAAATAGACTCGCAAGCGAGCGAGCCATAAATACGGTCCACCGGTAGCAAAGATGCCAACTGTGGCGGAGTCTGCCAGCCTGCACGAGGCAGATCACCATCATAACCCAATATCCATGGATCTAATGATGGATTCATGATCATCCAACCGACTCCCCAAACGGTCAGCCAAGCCCGCGGAGCCAATCACAATCCCCCAAAGTGCCTCTAAGCTCAACCGCTGTCTTCAGCTCATGCCGGGCTGCCAACCCCCTTCGAGCTATTTCCCCGTTCCGCGATCATTCTAACCTCCCGGACTCCTGGGGGCCATGGGGCTTCATTGGCTACGGGGCCGCCCGGAAACGCGATGCCTAGCCCTACCGCGCGCGAATTGGTTCCCAAACAGGAAATTCCGCCAGGGCTCCAGGGCTGTGCATGGGGCCGATCGTTGTACAACTATGTCCGAACAATTGGGAATGAAGCCCGAGTCAGGGGAAGGAATTGTGGTATATATTGCTTTACAACACCCGTGAGAAACGGTCATTCAACTTCTTCGAGCATCCAACTTCTACAGCAAAGGCAAGAAAAATAAAAGCCTCGCAAATCGAACTGCTAAAATGCCCTGCATCCGCACCATATCGCAGGCCGTCCTGCTCCTCGGCGGCCTCTCCCGGACACTCGCAATGCCTCACTATCCACGAACAGACGGCGTCTCCTGGGGTGCATGCGAGATCGACCTTCCCAGCGTCCAATGTGCCAACTTCACCGTCCCGCTGGATTACACAAAGCCCAACTCCAGGGCTACTCTGGATCTGCAGCTTCTGAGAGTGCCCGCCGTCAAGCAGCCCAAGAAGGGAACTATCCTGTTCAACTTTGGTGGACCGGGACTCGAGGCCCGACTTACTCTGGCTGGGACGGCGCAGACTCTCCTTGCGTGAGCTCTCTCTTTCTTCTCGTCGACCGCAGCCGCTGACAAGTCACAGCATCACAGGAGGAGAATACGACCTCGTTGCGAATGACCCTCGGTAAGCCTCCACAACAACCCACAGAGAACCCCCCACCTGACCGGGAGGCAGAGGAACGGCAAACACCCTCACAGCCAGCTGCTTCAATACAACCGCCGAGCGAGCCACGTTCGTCGGCGAACCGAGCAGCGTCATCCCCAGCCGCGACGACGAGCTCGCGCTGGGCCGTGTCTGGGGCCAAACCCAGGTGGTCGAGGATCAGTGCTTCAACTTCCCCGGTTTCCGGCAGCGAGGTTCGCTGATCGGCACTGCGTTTGCGGCGAGGGATCTGTTGCAGATTGTTGATGCCATCGAGGACGACGGGCTGCTCCGGTATTATGGCACCTCGTATGGAACTGTGCTTGGGGCGACCTTTGCTGCTATGTTTCCAGACCGGGTTGACCGTCTCATTCTCGATGGGGTGCTGAACCCGCATGAGTATTTCAATGGATAGTGCGTTCCCGTCCACGGAAAGAGTAACGGGAATATACAGCTAAGCTAACCAATGCAGCGACGTCGAAGCCTGGGCAGACTCGGACAGAACGTTCTCCGGCTTCGTCGAGGAATGCTTGAAAGCCCCCGACCTCTGCGCCCTGGGTTCCCGCAGAGTCTACCCAGAGGACCTCGAAAAGGATGTCTACAACCTCCTCGAAGACCTCCGCGAGGAACCCCTCTCGCAAGGCGATCTACTGATCGACTCGAGTCTCGTGCAAACTTTCATCCGCTTCTCGCTGTACTCGCCGCAGTTCTACCCTGCCCTCGCGACGGCCCTCGAGGGCCTTCTCTCGCAGGACGCGGCCGCATTCGCAGACGTTTACGACGCCTTCGTCGAATCCGGCCTCGATCTCACCCAGTCCCCCGACGAATCCTCCTTCGCAATCCTGTGCGGCGACAAGCGCGTGCCCGAGCAGAGTCTTGAGGAGATGGCGCCCGTCTTCGAGGCCCTCGAGGACGAGAGCCGCCTCCTCGGCTCCTCCGGACACATCCAAGCCATGATCTGCCAGCACTGGCGCATCGAGGCGAATGCGAGGTACGAGGGGAATTTCACGGCCGCGACTCGTCACCCGCTGCTTGTGATTGGGAACACGTTCGACCCTGCGACGCCGCTGCGCTCGGCACAGAATATCTCCGCCGGGTTTGAGGGCAGTGTCGTGCTTGAACATGGGGGGTTCGGGGTACGATCTTCCCCGTCTGTTGTCTTGTTTTTCTAGAAACTAACGCAGAACGTGTTTGTGTAGCACACAACGCTGTCGCAGGGCTCGTCGTGCACGATCAACGCGATTCGAAGCTACTTCCAGGACGGGACTCTTCCTGAGCCTGATACCGTCTGCGAAGCCGACTATGCCCCCTTCGAGCCGAAGACTCTGACCGATGTGTTGGTGGACCTCGGGTACATAGAGGCAGCTCCGGAGGAGTGAGGGGGGTATGCATTGAAGGGATTCAAGGCCTTAATCGCCCGTGAACCAAGGGTAATGGCTTCAGGCTTGTAGATCGCACTTATAGCAACGTTTCTGTACAATTGAGAACATTTTCCGATCCTAGTGAATATGGCTTTGAACTGCAAGATCCGAACTTCGCGTTCCCAAAAGTTCTTCCCATTCTCCAGTGGTGCATTCGAAACGACTGCGCCTGGAGGATAAGAATCTGGAGCCCTGGAGCGGCGCAACACCGCAAATTCGCAAGTGGAGGGGAAATTTGGCAGCCAGCCGGTGGAACTGGGCCTTGTTGTCAAGTCTTCCGAAATGCCCAATAGTATTGATGATCCGTTTTGGCGTTGAGCGCAGATGCCCCGCAGACAACTCAAGTTTCGTCTTCCCACCTGCCCATCCGCACCGTCCAGGTGATGACCGCTCTGCCAAACTTCCCATGCCTGGGTTTGCACTTGATATGCTTTCCTTTCAACACTAGCAGCTTTCGCTACATGGCCTACCAACTGTCCGTGTCAATTTTCGGCCCTGGTACCGCCGAACCCGCCCACTAGGGATTCGTCATTCATCTGCCGCCCTATAACTCGCTCTGGAGGGTGCCCCATCTCTGCAGCTCGCTATCCAAAGGAAGAGCCATGAAGAACAACTCGGGAGACGGCGGAGCTCAGAGCAAAGAATGCAAACACGTCCAAGGCTGTTCAGGGAATGGATCTACTGCCTCCTAGCCATCTTAGGTTAGACCCGATCATGCCGGCGAATGATTCCCCGCGCTCAGGCTCCAGGACTGTCTTGCAGATTTCCCTTTCAGGAAATTACCGATCCAACCCAACCTGACGAGTGAGTCATGAGAGACAGACAGACAACTGTGAGGAGTATGACAAATCCTTCATTTTCGGGAATGACTCACGGTCGAAGCTCATCGCCGGCGTCCCGATGAACTGCGCGCAGATCGGACAAATCCCGAGACCCCGCACGCCCCAACGCGACCGAAGAAAGAGCTCAACACATCATCTCCGTTCGTTCCACTACATCTCATCCCAAATTTAGTCTCGAGCTCTGATTCAAGACATGCCACCCACACGCCCCGCGATTTACCCCAGCCTTCACGGCAAAACTGCAGTTGTATCTGGCGGCGCTGAGGGGATCGGCGCAGCAACCGTCGAGCTCCTCGCCCTGCAGGGCAGCCAGGTCCTTTTCCTCGATATATCCGAGGACGCGGCAGAGAAGACCATCGACCGTGTCGTTTCACGATCCAAAGACCTTGAAGCCCAGGGTGGTGGCTCCTCCGCCACCAAAGCACCCATCTTTTACAAATGCGACGTGACAGATCTCGACCAGCTCCGAGCAACAGCATCTAAGATCCTAGAAGAGCACGGCCCCGTCCATGTGCTCATCAACAACGCCGCCGGGACGGGGAAGATCGCGCGACTGGAGACGGAAGCGGTTACACCGGCCGACTGGGAGTCCAATCTCAACGTCAACCTGCGACATGTGTTTTTCCTCACGCAGGCCTTTGTTCCCGCGATGAAATCCATCGGCGGCGGGAGCATCGTGAACCTGGGTTCTATTACCTGGCGGATCCCGGCCGGGGATACGGTTGTCTACGGCGCTTGCAAGGCGGCGATCATGGGGCTGACGAAGACGCAGAGCAAGGAGTTTGGGCCGTCGAATATCCGCGTCAATAGTGTTATGCCGGGGGCTATTGCGACGGAAAGACAGCGGGCGGAGGTTCTCACGGAGGAGTACCGGGCCCATGTGTTTGCGAATCAGAGCCTGCAACGGGATTTGGTTCCGGAGGAGGTTGCCAAAGTCATTGTGTTTCTGGTGAGTGACGAGGCAAGCGGGGTGACAGGGAGCAGCTATGTGGTGGATGGGGGGTGGGTGAGTGATCCGTAGGTGATAGTGGCGGTCATTAGTCTGTCAGTCCAAACATCTATAAGATGAGCTGCATTGCTTGATAAAAGAATCACCAGTCGAGAAGGATATATAGGTGTCATATTGCTAGATACCCAATTCGTAGCAACCAAGCCAAAGTACACGTCGAAGTACACAGTAGAATCCAGCATCCGTCACCCCCTATCTCCCAGCAGTCATAGGGTTAGTGTTTACGACCCACACCCCAGTACGACGAAAGGGCATTCCAGACCACCCCCCGTGAAATACACCTCCCATCAGCCAAGAACGTATCGCTCCCGCCATCAGCCCACCACTCGTGGCCATTGAAGAGATCGCCACAGCTGCCGGGCTCGTAGAAGTGCGCGTACTGGTGTGCGCTGCCGTAGGTCTTCACCTTGAAGGCTGCGAAGCCCGGGTTTGCGGGCGCGTGGCAGGTGTTGTCGTAGACGTTGATGTCGCGGGCGGTGCCGGTGCAGTCTGGGTTGGAGTAGACGGTGACGACGTAGGCTGAGGAGGGGGTTGTGAGGGTGAGGGCGAGGAGGCAGCCCAGGGAGGTGGTTTTGAAGAGGTGCATTGTGGAGGGATTGGAAGAGTGAGGGGGTGCACTGCAGGTATTTTATTCAATGGGATGATGTTGGGGATGGGTGAATAGGTTGATTACTTGACGGTATTTATATTGGTCGTGAAGACCTACTGACTCGACGTATGCGCTTCGCTTTCCATACGTTGATACTGTGTGAAGCATCCTCGACGAGGATACGCTTACGCTTACGCCTCAGGCACTAAGGCTGAGGTGTCGAGAACTGAGGGTTGCTTATTCAGTCTGCATAACAATAGTTAATGCTCAATGCCGGAAATATCCCAGGCTCTCTTCGTGGTCCTTCACATGGAACTCAGCACAGAAACCCCCGAGCTTCAAAACGCAGACGCCACAGGGCTGAAGTTGCACTCGTTTGAGCCCTTTCCTCGCTGCAGACAGGATCATTTCACTTGCTCATGCAAGGTCTGTGGCGGTGTCCCCCGGACTCGACAAAGGGGCCATTCACAATATGCGACGCGACAGCCAAGCACCATGGCGGCCGCAGAGTACGACGTTGTTGTCCGGAGTATAAATAGATCTCGTGTTGCGGATGTCGATCACCGTCGGGTTCGTCGGGAATCTCACACATGCGAGAGAACACGTTGATCGTGGCCATTTCTGGATACGAGCTTCAAAACACCGGCAGAGTCAGCATAGTGCAGACGGCGGCCCCTGATCGCGGCCCCTTGTCAATCGACTCCCACGTGGGCGATTCTGCTGTTCTGAACGGTCGATGAGCTCGCGAACAGCAGCTTCCAAAAACGGCTTCAATATGCGTGACTTTGTATAAAGCTCGCGAAGATCTGTCCCCCAGATCATCAACACCATCGACAATCCATTCCCTCTCCTTCTCTCCGCATCAAGATGCGCTTCTTGAAGCTCCTCCCCCTCCTGGCCACGGCGGCCTTCGCCAACGTCGACGACCCAGCCGCCGACAAGGCTCAGTCGCACGCTGAGTTCGCGCTCTTCCGCAGCGCGAACATGGACGGGGCCGACAAACTCTCCACAGGCATCGGCTTCCACTCCTTCCGCATCCCCGCTGTCGTCCGCACCAAGTCCGGCCGCCTGATCGCCTTCGCCGAGGGCCGCCGCCACAACGACCGCGACTTCGGCGACATCAACCTCGTCTACAAGCGCACCAAGTCCACCGCCGGCGAGGGCAAGACCATTGACGACTGGGAGGGTCTGCAAGAGGTTATCGGCGCCGGCGACGGCACGTGGGGGAACCCTGCCCCCGTCGTTGATGACGATGGCACAATCTACCTCTGGATGAGCTGGAATAACGGCAGCTACTCGCAGACCGGCCTCCCGCTGCACGACGGCACCCCGACGCAGCCTATCGACTCAACCTGGGAAGGCCGCCGCCACCTCTTCCTCACCTACAGCACGGACGACGGCGAGACCTGGTCCGAGCCCGAAGATTTCACCAAGACCCTGACCCCCGAGGGCCAAGCCTGGGACGCCGTCGGCCCCGGCATCGGCATCCGCGTCTCAACCGGCGAGCTCGTCGTCCCCGCCCAGGAACGCAACCTCATCGGCCGCGGCGAGCCCGGCAAGCGCGAGTGGACAGCACAGCAGGTCCCAGGTGGCGGGTCGGAGGGTACGATCGTCGAGCTCCCCAACGGCCAGCTCCAACGCAACGACCGCAAGTCCGGCGGGTACCGCATCATCTCCTACGGCAGTATCGAAGACGGCTTTGGCGAGTTCACGCAGGACACGGGGCTCCCGGACCCGGGATGCGAGGCCTCGATTCTGAGCTATAACCGCGGCGAAGACCTGAACCGGACGATCTTCATGAACGCCGCGGATGCGAAGTCCCGGCGCAGCATGCGCGTCCGTGTGACCTATGACGACGACGCCGCGAAATACAACTACGGCCGCGAGCTGGACGACGCCCCCGTTCCGAACTCGGGATACCAGGGTGGGTACTCGAGTATGGTGAAGACGGGCGACTATCACATCGGTGCGCTTGTGGAGAGCGATTTCTTCAATGATGGGAGCAACGGCGGCTCGTACCGGACTATTCTGTGGCGCCGGTTCAATCTCTCGTGGATCCTGAATGGACCGAACAACTAGGCCTGTGGCTGCGAGTATCCGTCTGTGTAGTGTACGACACAGTTCCCAGTTGTACAGCACGAAAGAACAATCCGTTGTGTATAGCTAGCTATTTAACCTTCTAATCTTCTTCAAGTAAATAGTTACCTGCAATTTACTATCTTGCTTCCTCAAATCAGCCACACCATCGACATCACTTGCTGTAGAGACAATGTCCGAACTACCACCACCACCACCACCTCCTCCCAACTTCCCAAACCTCAAAACCGACCCCTCCACCGTCCTAACCGCCCTCCTCAACAATGGCACCGCCATAATCCCCACCTCCCTCGGCTACGGCATAATCGGCTGCACCCCCTCCGCCCTGGCCCGCATAAACGCCGCCAAGAACCGCCCGCCACACAAAAGACAAGCCCTAATCGGGTCCTTCGCCCTGCATAGAGCGCTGCACGTCCTCCCCGCATCGTCCTCGTCCTCGTCCTCGTCCTCGCCATCGCCATCGCACGCAGACCTTATCGAGATGATCACCGAGACTCAGGGCCTGCCGCTGGGCGTCGTGGCCCCGTATAATCCCGACCATGACCTTTTGAAGGGCGTAGCGGGCGAGATTCTCGATGGGTGTACGTCGGACGACGGGACGATGGCGATATTAGTAGGCGGCGGCCCGTTCCAGGAGGAACTGGTGCGCCTTGCGACGGAGAGGGGCGTGTTGGTCTGGGGGTCTAGTGCGAATCTCTCCGGGCATGGGACGAAGACGCGCGTTGAGGATATCGAGGGGGAGGTGTTGGGTGCGGCGGATGTGGTTGTTGATTATGGGGTGAGGGTTTTTGGGTCTGCGACTGGGTCTATCGGTGGGAGGGCGAGTTCGACGATGATTGATTTTAGTGCTGGGGCTGGGAAACTAAAGGTTGTTAGGTTTGGGGCTTGCTATGAGGGTATTCGGGATGTTTTGGGGAGGTTTGGAGGGAGGCTTGGGGAGGACTTGCCTGTTGACCCTGGGAGGGAGGTATGTCCGAGTGGGAGACCGGGGGAGTTGATTGATGAAGAGATAGGAAGATAGAGAATCAGGAGCTTGACAAGAGTGTCCAAGCAATGAAGGCTTGACGGATGAACGGAGATACCCTTTGAAATGACCCAGCTCATAGCCTAGACGTCATGCCCTCAATGTCCCTCGATAGTTAATCACTTGGAGGTCCTAGATTTCTGATTAGGCAGCGTGAAGGCAAGTCTACCTTAATCAACAGTCTAGCCAACCTCTTACCCACCATGGGCCTTCTCATTATCCCAGTCCTTGTCATGTTGGTCGTCCTCCTGGTTATCGTGGTATGCTTCCCCCTTGTTGACGGACTGTACTAATCAGACATATAGTTGTAGCGCCCCTCCCCCGGACTCCCAGCTCCAGCTTGCGGAACAACAAACGCTTTACCCTTCCCTCCTGGAATAACATCGCCGACGGCGCCCAGCTCATCGTCAATGAGTGCCCTAAGTCAGTTATGTTCGACAAAGTCGCCGGCGAACTGGACCACTATGACCAGTGAAGGGTACTTGTGCAGTACGGGGAGGAGGGTTATTAGGTCGATGGATGTTGGTCATTTATTGTCTGAAGTTTGTTGCGAGGATTTAACATCCATCGACGATTTCTTGTATGCCACGCTATCGAACAAGCTGCAGTGAATCCACACCAAGTCTCATCTCTCTGTGCAGTCTGAAGAGTAGGAATTCTAATCAATAGCATCGATCTACGCTCTTACCTTAACGTCAGCAAATCGTGGAATTCACCGTGAGAGGCTTAGATATCCTTCTTCGGCAACATCGTCACTCCCATCTTCACTGTCTATTCACCTCAAGCTGAGAATGTTGGCATTTCCAGGTATAAATATCTCGACTGTCTTCTCTCTTCCTCTTCCCCCCCCCCCTTCTCTCGCCTTCTCAATCTTCCTTCTCTGCTTCTCTCCGCTCTCTACTTTCCCAGAATATCGTCTCTCAAAAACCAGCATCACTTACATCATGCATCTCTCTACCCTCAACATCCTCACTCCCGCCATATGGCTCACTTTCCTAGCCTCCATGTCTACCGGGGTACGTCCTCCCAGTTCTTAATCAAACTCACTAACAACCAACCCCCAGATCCCCATCCCCACTACCCTCAACACCACCGGACCTCTCCTAAACACCACTCTCCCCGAAGTACCAGCCAAGTCCGACGCCCTCCCAGATCTCTCCTTTGACACCGAAGAACCCTGGATCGACCCCTCAACCGACGAAGTCTCGATCAAACACACGCTCCACTGCTACGTCGGCAAGCCCGCCAGATACTTCCCCATCTTCCAGGGCGTCTTTGCCCTAAGGAAGCGCACCGGACGACCCACCGTTGGTCCGTGGAAATGCGGGAAGGTCTGGTGCGATCAGGACGTCTGTATTAACTGGTGTAATGATGTACGTATATCCAAGTTGACTCGTCCATCCATCCTGATGGGGAGTGTACTAACACAGATGGTGATGATGCAGACGAACAAGCGCCGCAGTCTCCCCTCCTACAATAACATCGCCGATGCGGTGCAGGTCATGCTCAATGAGTGCGCACCTAAAAATGGGAGGCTTTCGGGGCAGCTTGATCACCCGGATCACTGGAGGGCTGTTTTGCATGGACACAAGTGTTGATCGCGTTGGTCGTTCTTGAACTGGATGTGTCTTGGATAGTCCATTCAACATTCACAATAAACCTCCCTCCTGAGGACGTAAAGTTGTTATCTTTTTTGCACTATCACTGTTATTTATCTCACTCAAGCAGAGCGTATCGTATCCTCGATGATATCTTACAGTCACAGGGGGCCTATTCAACTAGCTGGGTTTTCTCTGTTTTTTACTTAGTCTCGAGATGCGAATAGATAACCTTTTTCCATCAGATCGCAGGTCTTCCTTCCCTTGGTACCTATTGTAGACTTCGTACCAAACAATTCCTTGCACTGGGGATTCTATGAGGTATATCCGTATCCGGCGCTGGATTTGCGTCACAGTAACAGACTTCGGACGAGAAAGAGATTCCTTAGCTACTGCCGCGAGATTCGAGAATCGATCTCGATCTCGCACCAAGTTTCGTTTCGTTTCCTGCGCGGCCGTGGAGGGAGGTCGGGGGTGGGTTCCCACGCAGACAATGCGGCGCAGGTGACGCATTGTCCGGATGAAGGCAGTCAGCAGTCAAATACTTTGCAGGAAGATATCTGCAGATCTGGAGGGCGAGATTGTCAGATCGACGGTTCATTTGCCCTCAATTCTTCTACCCGGGGGCTTTGTCTCTGACACAGTTATTAGAGGCGAGATATAAAGGTAGGTGCAGGTGAAGGACTGAACCTTGGAAGAATACAAGCACTTCCCGTTTGGGAACAAGTCGAGCAGGTAAGAAGAAATACGACGAACAGTGTATGGACGGCGGAACAGCTGATGCAATCCTCAGATGAAACATCTCAATTCTAGTCTATCAAAGACATCAAGCTCCAATAGGATTTCCCCTCAGAAGAAACAAAGAGAAACAACCCGTGCATCCAACATAAGGATCACCAGGCTATACAAAGACCAGTCCCACCGAAGACGACACCACCTCTAACTCGGCCGCGCGCGTTTGCTCGCTCCCCCAAACTGCGCATTCTTGAGAAGCGCAATCTCCCGCTTCCTCTTCGGAGCAAAAGAATGGGCTATGTCTAATTTCCCCTTGACAGACTGCACAGTCATACACCTTGGGATGATCTCAGCTGTCTTTCTGCTCAGCAGAGTTTCCGCGAGCGCAGAGATAGTAATACCCCCACGGGATGCCTCGGCAAAGGGGCTCTCTCGGCCAGCGTACAGCATGCAGGAGCTGCCGTCGGTGCGGAAAGTGATGCCGTGCTCGGTGGCGGCATGGCGCATCTTCCCCAGCGGCAGGCGATTATCGAAGTCCAAGCAAATGGAGCTGAGTTTCCTGCGTGGTATGGCGTCTAAGACGATCGCTTCCAGCTCGATCTCAAAGTAAGGAATGTGGCTAGCCAGCCAGTCTGTCCGATAGGTGTAGAAACCAAGGGACTCGAGATTGGGAGGGAGGTGGCTCCGCAACTTGTCTGGCGTCTCGTGCTTGCACCGGTGGCCGAGAAGCAGCAACGGAGTAGTGGCTAGGTACCGCAGTTTGGTGAATTCCGCTAACGGAGGACAAAAGGACAGCTCCTGGAGGTCGGGGAAGTACTTCTTCTGGCCAGGCATGTGGTCGTAGTGCTCCTCATAGAAGTCGAGGTATTCAAGTGTATCCTTCAAGTGATTGAGCGTGGGCCAAAAAGAACGATGGAACTGAGGCCCCTTCTGATATCTGCTACTAAAGGAGAGATGTCGAAGCCCCGATGACATCCTGAAGAGCGGCTCGATCTGGGGTAGGAAGTTATTAATTCTCGGCAACGCGAGCTGCTCGAAGGGCGTTGGGCGCTTGATTGCACCCTCAGATATCGACCCGTTGAGAATCACAAACTCCTTCAAACGAGGAAGATGGTGGTAGCGGCGATATCGGTCCAAGCTGGTCTGGCTGTAAGGTATGACACGAAGCTGACCAGCATACCGGTCGAGGCAGTTGCTTGGGGAGACGTAGAGTTTTTCCAGCTTTTGGAAGGCGATTCCGGGAACCTGCTCCGCAGTAGCGCGGCGTTCAATGGCAAAGTGTAGGATTCGTGCGAGAAACGCATCACGAATCCCAGTGTGCAGACTCAATCGGACGAGGTTTGGGCAATGCGCAAGGACTAAGGCCACCAGTGGGCACAGATAGTCCTCCCAGACTCTCTTCTCGGACTGGAAATTGTTGCCATAGAGGGCAAAATACAGATAATGCTGTGCGGCCTTTGATAGATCACCGCCCTCCAGCGCAGTCGAGTCAAACCGAGCCTGACGCATGGCCTGCTCCAGAGCCACCCGGTTCTCGGTGTAAAGGCTGAGAAGGCTCTCGCGGAATGAGGGAGTCTCTCGCGCCAGATAGTATTCGGCAAGCCGGGCGGTTAACATGGTTGATTCGCGAACACCCTCCGCCAGGTCGGGGCGGGTGACTAGGGTACGCAGAAAACGCCAGAGGGATTTGAATTGGTGCGGGCGGCCATCGAAATCGTACCGATGGTAGAGAATGGGCGTGAAGAGCCGGTTCCAGCGACGATTCACGCGGCATATCTGGGCTGGGAACGAGCCGAAGAGGTGAGGGTGTGCATCTAGGAGCTGGTCGGTACCAATAATCTCCTTCAACACCTGGTCCCATATTTCAAAGGGGAGTCTGTTGACGGCTGGTTCTTGCGGCTTGGCTAGGCTAGGCTCAGGCGCATCAGGATCGGCCATTGTGAAGACGTTAAGGCAGGGGAGGCAGTTGGAAATAGAGTGAAAAGACACATTATGGAAACTCAAATGAATACATCGACAGTACTTATCTGGCGTCGAGGGTTGTCACCCGTCAAGAAGTCAAGAATAGATTCCTTTACTCCAATCAGCCTCTGAAACAGCGCATTTTGTATCCTCAAAAGCTTTGGAGAGGGATGTGAAAGGGTGTAGTGAGCTAGAAGACATCTTTGAAACAAATGTGAAAGCACTTTGTTGTATCATCTTCGTCACATTTCTGAGTATCATTATTTGTATGGCCAACAAAGGCGGGCTGATCTATCAGTAGTATCGAATATAAACAACACAACGGTATGCCACGGGCCTCCGTCTAAATTGAGTTCACCTTCAGCCGGACCGCAAGATGGCTGAGGTCATGCGCTCCCTGGAAGATCTCGGTGATTTCGTCGAGACAGCCAGCGGCGGCCGCGAAGAATCCAAGGAAACTCTTGCTTGGCGTAATAACTCGGCTCAGGTACTCCGGGTGGAACTGCACGCCAACATACCACCGGTGGTCTTTGAGCTCAATAATCTCCATGCGGTTACCGGACTCGTCCTTTCCAATAAAGGACAGACCGGCCTTCTCCAGCGTCTCCACCAGATCAGGGTTCACCTCGTAGCGGTGACGGTGACGTTCCCAGATCTGCGCCTTGTCGCCATATAGCTTACGGAACTTCGACCACTCCGTCCCCTCTTGGAAGAGGGTAGGCCGCTTTCCAAGTCGCATTGTACCTCCCATCTTCGTTTTGTCGATTTCCGGCATATAAACAATAGCAGGCTGCTCACACTCTTCATTGAACTCCGCACTGTCTGCCTTGCTCATTCCGCAGATATTGCGGGCGTATTCAATCACGGCCACTTGCAGCCCCAGGCATATTCCAAGGAAGGGAACATTCTTCGTCCGAGCCCATTCTGCAGACTTGACCATCCCCTCAGTGCCCCGTTGACCGAAACCACCCTAATCAGAAGTCAGCCTGTGACGTTCAAAGAAGCCGTAGAACCAGACGTACAGGTACCAGGATTCCGTCTGCGGTTGAGACCGCATGCCAAGCCTTGTAGAACTCGGCGGGGTTTGCTTGCTGGTGATCATCTTCCAGATGAGTCGACTCTACCCAGACCAGATTCAATTTTTTCTGGCAATGCATGGCCGCATGTTCCAGGGCCTTTGTTACACTAAGGTAAGAGTCATGCAAGCTGGTGTATTTGCCGACTAGCACGATTGACACTGTGTCAAAGACATGGTCTTGGCTCAGCGCCAGGCCCTGCCACTTCTGCCACATGATCTTGCCCTCTTCTGCATATTTAGGTTCAACGTGCAAGGTGTTGATCTCGAGAAGGTTCTTTATTGTGTTGAGAAACCCTTGGTTCTCGAGAAGAATAGGTACCTGATAGGTTGTAGACACGTTGTGGACTCCGACCACCTGATCGCGCTCCACCTGGCAGGTGTTTGCGATCTTGCGGATAGTCAGCTCCTCCAGCGGTGTCTCGCAACGGCAGGCAATTAGGTCCGGCCTGAGACCACCGCTTCGCACGTCGCTGATCGCTCGCTGAGTAGGTTTGGTCTTCTGCTCCGAGCCGATCAGTGGGACGTAGCTGACATGGATCTGGAGGAAGTTCGCCTTGCCAACACGGCGCTGGAGCTGGCTCATAGCTTCAACGAACGGCGCGCTCTCGATATCTCCGACTAGAAACAGGGTCATTAGGATAATTCAGGCCATGTATGAGTTCAATCTGCTTACCCGTTCCACCAAGCTGAACGCGAAGTTCACAGTCAGCAATAGCTTATCCACACCCCCACAGTCGGC
Organism: Aspergillus lucknowensis; assembly: GCF_044049455.1. Classification (NCBI taxonomy): domain Eukaryota; kingdom Fungi; phylum Ascomycota; class Eurotiomycetes; order Eurotiales; family Aspergillaceae; genus Aspergillus; species Aspergillus lucknowensis. The sequence continues at coordinate 539,981 of NW_027263556.1, read as the reverse complement.
TTACCTCGACTAAGACATGTCAGTAAAAATATACCATCAGGCGTGGAGGGACATACTGATGCAGACGTCAGGTTCCCGTCCAGATTCATCAATGGGTACCTTGGCAACTCGTTCAACCCACTATCCACCGTCAATACACAATGCTTAAACGCCGCGACTAATGACTAATGACACTAACGTTCTGAATTTCATTGGTGAGATGGGGAACGATTTGCACTATAAACGTCAGCTCATCTACCACGCATTTGAAACAAGCTAATCCACAAACCCGTCTTTCCCAAGTAATCACCCCGACGCTCCTTCTCAATCACATGTTGGTATATCTTTCCCGTTGTGATGTTGTTATCCCTCCCGAGAGTCACACCGAGGTAGCGTTCGTAGTTTCCAAGATCCAAATCGGCTTCACCCCCATCATCCAAGACGAAGCATTCTCCATGCCTTTCGACGCGTCAGTCACGTAGCTGTGGGGAGAGGGTAGCAGGTGACTAACTCCAAGGGCTTCAATTGAGTTAGTCAGAGACATATGCAACAAGAAATGCCATCAGGCAGATCGACTCACGTTCATAAGACCGGCATCAGGGTTCAGATACGGATCGATCTTGATACTCGAGACTGACAAACCAGCAGTTTTCAAGAGCAACCCGCAGCTGCTGGCAATAATACCCTTTCCGACACCAGAAATAACACCACCGGAAACAAGGACATACTTCATCTTGGCGAAATCGAGACTCAGAGGCGGCCTTCCTGGCAAATACCAGGGAGGTAGTAAAAGAACAGAAAAAAATCGAGACGCGGAGCCAATCACCAAAAATCATTCACCGCCGGGAAGATAGCCGGCAGAATTTTTCGAGGTGGGGAGCTTCCGCTTTAGGAAGGCATAGTGCCTGAGGCTCTTTGCAACGCAATTAGGGCAAGAACGATAGATGGCATATCAGGAAAGAACGACGGTGAGGCATCAACAGCGAAAGTGTCATTGGTGAGAGACATATCAGGATGATCTGAGCCCGGCAGCTGTTCCGAAGGCGCCGAATCTCGTCCTCATTCAGACCGACGCATGCCCCGCTTATCAGAGGAAGAACATAAGCAACCAGCAGAAGATCAATTAGAAGAAACTGGAATTCAGGGAACTTCGATGCCGATGATCCGGCATGGATAATCTCCCGCCAACTGCGAATTCCGTGGTGTTCGCGGGTGGAAACCTGATAGCCTATGCCGGGCTTGGCAGCGGGAATTGAGCCTCCCTCGGCTACTGCACGTCATTCCACCTCCATCTCTGAGATCGGGGCCTGGATCGGGCGATGCTATCAAAAGCAATAATATGAGTTCTGCATCTTCCGATATCCGTCTACCGGATCGGGATCTGAAGGTAAGCACGCTTCCAGAAGACGGCCTTGATTCATGTTTTTATTGACTCGTCTATATATACCTTGTTGATTTCACCAGACCATCGACACCATCATCATTGCTCAACCAAGCAATTCTACCGACTCCTACAATTACGAACAATTTCTCGTCTCACGTCCCTGAACAACCTCAATCGATCAAAATGACCACCGAACCTCTCCCGGCCACCATCCGCGCGCTGCTCCAAGCAGACCCCAACTCCATGGAAGTCACGCTCGTTCATAGGGAAGTTCCAACACCCAACCCTTCCAAGGGCGAACACCTCATCCGCGTCCACGCCGCATCCCCATGCGCCGGCGAACTCAGCTGGCCCACGATGGTCTCCACCCCAGGAAAGGAAATAATCACCTGCGATGACATGGCCGGCATCGTCGTCTCCTCGCCACCAGACTCCCCCTTCAAGCCAGGCGACGAGGTCTACGCGCGCACAAGCTATTTGCGCCCCGGCTGTGCCCGCGACTACACACTCGCAACAACCAAGGAGCTTGCGCACCGGGCAAAGAACCTCTCCTGGACAGAGAGTGCGGCAACGCCTCTCTCTGCTATTACGGCCTGGCAGGCATTGTTCACTCATGCTGGGATCGGCGAGTTCGGGAGTGACGCCTGGAAGGGGAAGCGGGTTCTCGTCACTGCTGCGTCGGGAGGAGTTGGTGCCTGGCTAGTCCAGATCGGACATTTGCTCGGCGCAGAGATTGTCGGAACCTGCGGACCGAAGAATATCGACTTCGTGAAGAGCCTAGGCGCAAGTGAAGTCCTGAACTATCGTACCACCGACTTCAAGGCATGGGGAAGCAAAGAGCAAAACAAAGTCGACCTGGTCATCGACTGCATCGGCGGGAAATCGCTCGAGGATGCATGGTGGTCCCTGAAAGAAAACGGGGTGATCGTTGGTATTGTCCAGCCGCCGGATCAGAAGCAACCAACAGGGCTGGAGCTTCCCAATGTAACGGTCAAGTTCTTCATCATGTCGCCAAGCGGGAAGGATTTGAGCGAGGTCACGAAGTTGGTTGAGCAGCGCAAATGTTGGCCTGTGGTGGATAGTGTCTGGTCGTTGGAGCAGTTTGAGCATGGCTATGCTCGCTTGGAAAGTGGGCATGCAAGGGGGAAAGTGGTCTTTGATCTGACTCTCAACGTGCCGAAGTAATTGTCTCGATATCTCCTACATTTTAATATGCTGGTTAATGTTAGTACTAATGGTATCCTGCTTGACTCGAAATATTCAGCTTGAATGGATGTGCTCCTTAGGGTTTCGTCACACATGGATACGACAAGGACCATTTATAGACACAATCTCTTTCGATAGAAACGTACCTTAAGTATGCCACTATTCGCCGGCTGATCCGAAGCATCAAACGTCTTCCCGTCCTCGCATCCTCGCACCCTCGTCGCAGCGCCTCGGGTATCTGAAGTACGGCGGCCCGATCTACTCCCTCGATGTACTGGGTTGGGGTTGTTTAAAGGTTGAGGTTTGGTAGGCTTCGTCTTAGACGAAGTCGAGCAGCCACGCAAACGGCTATGGTTTATCTACCAAGGGAGTATCCTCGCAACCTGTGGGGCAGGTTTCTGAGTATCGAGTGGTCGTGAGGCTCTAGCAGGTGGTTCCTGTTGCCACACAGGTAGCCAATACAGCAGCCGTTGGTGCCCGAGTGTGAATGGAAACGCCCCTCAGGAAATGCTGACACCCTCGAGGATATCCGCGTACCGGTTGAGCGATCGGCCGATTAGATTGACAAGCTCGTAGATATAGTCGGCCGTGAATAATCGAGCCCAGAGCCGCGTTACAGCCGCACTCAAGCGAGTATTATTCGCCAAAAGCCACGACCGCGACACTCCGTGATTGACTTCCATAACCATCTCGAGCACGAACTCGAGGAGCTTGGTCTCTTGCTCAGTCAATTTCGGCCAGGGGTTGGGGACGGTGGCAATCTCAAGCCACTTTGCGAGTAGGACGGCGCATTCAAAGGAGCAGAGAGCGTATTGGTTGGACCACGAGACTACCAGCGTGCGTGCAACATAATTGATCCCTAGCTTGATGGGTGTGCTCAGTGCATGGGCGCAATGCAATGCAGCACGGGTCAGCCGGTCGCCTCGTTGCACCGACAGATTCTTTCGGAGAGACAGGGCAATCTCATCTGGGTTCCAAGTCTGTAGGCGCCGTGCGGAACTGAAATCGGCGTTCAGACGGATGTATGCCAGCCGCAGCAGAGCGGTAGATGTGAAGGAGAGCGGGCCATTAGGGTTAAAGGGATCTATTGAAGATTCCTGGTTTTGCTCCCAGCACTGGCACCAGTTCTCCAAGGCTTGTTCTAATGATGAGATCTGAGTAGGTGATAGCGAACTGCTATTAGACACGGGAACACGGCATGCTTTCTGAATGAGCCAAATGTTCTGGATGATGGCGTAGATAAGGACGTAGCCGCCGAGAGAGGTAAAGCTTTCCCATTGCCCAGCCGCACCCGGAGCCCGAGTAAACAAGGAGTTCAGAGAATCTTGAATTCTCGGGCTTCCGCGGCCATGCTGTCTTCTTTCCAGCCACTGATCTGCGCTAGTGGCCGTCCATTCATTTTCGGTGCAGGGTAAATCAAGCGTAATCTCCTCGGCCAATATCATCGGCGGGACATCAAATACGATCGTGTGGATACCAAAGAAACAAAACACAATCAGCTTCGTTCTTTTAGCGCTTTCGTTCCGAATCCAGCCCTCCCATGATCCGTCTTGGGAAGGAAGCTCGTTCAATCCGTCCTTTCTGAGCAATGTCTCCATGAGACTGCGCATGTAGAGAGCCTCGTAGTGGGGCGGGTTATGCTCGAACCATGAACAGACCGACGTTAGCATCAGTAGGGATTGGACACTTTCTAGTATGTCTTGGCTCTGGTCCCTAGATGCGGCGATTTTCGAATTGCGGTCGGGGTTCCCATTCCATTGGAGGTCACATCGAATGTGCTCCAAGGTAACAGCTTTGGCGACCTGGAAAAGCCTCATACTAGTGTCATGTTCTCTGCAGTATTGGGCGCCCAGAGCCGCCATGGACAGGATCAGGTGCAGCGGGCAGGATTCGATGTTAAATGTAGGGATGTGTAGAAAGGGATAATGGTCGTGGTATCCCGTGAAGTAGCCCGTCAGACACCGTGAAAGTGCGTGTCGAGACGGAATGGTTTGGTCCGAAACCACGTTGGCATATTGCCGTAATTCGCTGACAATTCGATCGCGACATTGAGGCGTCACAGCAATTGGAACATTAGGTGGTCGAGTTCTGTGCGGGAGTTGGGATCCTTCAGGTTGCAACGACGGCAGCTGTGTTCCATGGCGAGGAAGCACAGAGCTATACGGTGCTGCAGCGCCGTCGTTACCAAGATTCGAAGGATATTCTGATCCGGAGTCAAACTGGAGCGGGGGAAAGAGAGGTAATGGTTGGTAAGTCGGAGAATATGGATGACTTGGTAGAGGTATACTGTCTAAGAACGACGTGAAATCATCTCCTTCATACCCGAAAGGCTCACTAAAGGGAGTTGGCTCCGTGGCTGGTGCCGTCGGGAATGGGCCTTGAGCTGCATGTAAGAGATTCGGGTCGGCTCTGGCCGTGGGGGGAAACGGATGATCTGCTACAGCGGAAGCCAGCACATTAAGGCCTTCAAAGGTTTGCTGTGATGATGTCGTCGGGTTCGATTCAGGAGTTCTGGTTACTGGAGATGAACTGTGGGCGAGCCGCTCATGGCGCACCAGCAGATCCCTGAAGCCATGGCACGTTAGCACAGATTACGCGGCGATAGATCTGGTTACCGACTTTCGCGTGAAGGACTTTGGACACTTGTCGCAGCAATAAGGCTTCTCTTTGGTATCTAGGTGAAGTCAGCAACACGGCGGAAAAGAAAGATGATCGTGGGCAGATACGCGATCGTTCGTGGCGCTGAAGATGTTCCAGGCGGGCGAATGGGCGCGAACACCGAGGACATTCGTACGATCTAGCTGCTTTCCGAACCATTCCGACCGAAAGGTAACTTAGCTACTGCGGCTAGCGTAAGCTTATTTTCGAGAGTTGCATGGTGTGTTTGGCGTCGAAATCTCAATGGCTGGCACGGGGTGAAGCGAAGTTTCAAGGTTGATGAGCAGCAGGGCGAGCGATTTGGAGGCAGTCGTCGGAGGCGGGGTATTTCCGCAGCCTCGGGGTGCAAGCATGCGAGCATACACGGATAGTTTCATGTGAGATTTGTTTCCTACTTTATTTTTCTATGGGAGAAGCAGTAGTCGTTTTCTGCTATGTGGTACGGAAAGAGCAATACAACTGACTTTGCTCTGGGTTCGCGAGGGGTGCATTGATGCCCTAGGCAGAAAAGCACTGGGAAGTCCCGCTGAGCCTGGGGAGTAACTTTTGCGAGGCGCTGAATTATTCTTTGGTAGCCATCATCCCCGCATCAAGAAAGGGCCAGTGCTGAGCGCTTTGGACGCCCGACTAAAAGCTGGGCCGGAGAAAGTGAATACTCACATTATTTGCTAGAACTGGGGAGATCAACGGTTCCCAATTCGTCGGGGCGCGCATCTGTACCGGTATACGTGAATTCGACAACACGTCGGGCAAGACTATCCCGCTGCAGAGTGAACAGGTCGCAAGGGGAGATGCACAGTGTTGAGGCTCGACGAACTGCAGGGTCTGGAAGCCACGCTCAATTCTTCTGGCAGATAGTGTCCTGCTATGGCCAGGCAGATAATGAGCTAGCCACGAAGATCACAAGGAATAGACTCTAACCAAGCCTTTGGCTCCTCAGCGGGTGTGTGTCTGTCCTGCCCACTGAACCTGCGCACGTGTTGTTGGTAACGGCACCGAGGTTGAAGCTTGGACCAGTTGGCTGAGATGTTTAGCCAGCGACAACCTTAATTGATACTCTGTAATTGGATTGGACACGATTCTTGCTCCTGTTTCTGGTCATGATGGCGAAAACGACGTCAAGCGGACTACGCAAGGGGCGTCAGCCATATGTGACTCGGGCCGAAGGAGAGAAGGCCTGGAGATGGCGTCTCCTGTGGCGATTTAAACGGGAAGGAGTCGCGAGAAGCGCCAAACGGGATCCGAAAGCGGAGGGTGAGATGCAAAACAGCGTTATATTCTGTAAATCATCCACAAAAAGGTGAGTGACCTGAGCAGCTACCAAGGAGAGGGATGGAGACTCATCTCTGGATTAAGCAGAATACCCCGCCATTTCCACTCAATCATTTCCCCCGGATAAACGTGGCGTGGGACTCCAAGATCGAAACTGTTGCCAGAGACCCATTCATTATTGGCCGCCTAACTTATTTCCCTTTTGTCCTCAGCGTTCAACAGAACAGGCCCAGCAGGGTCCTGGGCAACAAAAATTAGAGGCAGTGGATAATGAGGAGAGACTGCCACTGGTTGCCAGGAGACGACTCAGTGACTTAGCGCGTCCTTGGATCTTTTCTCGATTCAGCGCCCCTGAGAAGGTGATTTCATCGAATCTTAACGGTGTTTTGCCGTTGGAAGTCCGAGGTCCGTCGATCCTGGCAGCGAGGAATTTCATATGCTTTGTCTGGCGGCATGCGAGGGGCAGAGATGCAGCTGACGATTAAATTAAATCTCCTGCGTCGCCCAGCGGTCTGGCAGGAAGCTGCCTCATCCTGCCCCCCTTTCCTCTCTGCTCTTTGAACTTCCTATCCTCATCTTATTCTTCCTTATTATTAGAAACTTTTGCGGTTCTTCACACTCACAATGGCTTACGTCGGTCACATCCCGCCTGGATGGCTCGGAAACCTCTCCCCGGAACAGGAGGAAAAGCTCCAACAGATGTGGAATATCATGCTCGTGCTGCTAGACGCCGCCTCTCTGGGCGCTCCTGAGCAACCCATCGACGGCCAGAGCGGAACGGCTGAGAAGGCATCGCTGACACGAACTGACACCATGGTCTCAGCCAGCGGGAAAGGGGCATTCACTGCACAGCTGTCCCAGATCCTCAAGGAGACTGGTATGAGTGCCAATGAGATCAAGTCAATCCGTGAGATTCTGGTAGATACCACGGCCGATGAGTTGCGCGCTGGCTTCTTGAGCACAGCCAAGAACGATCACGCCGACGGTCTCGTGCTGCGCTTCCTGCGCGCCCGGAAGTTCGATGTTGCCAAGTCGTTCAACATGATGCTGCGTGCGATGCTGTGGCGGATGAAGCAGGTTCAAGTCGAGGAGAGGGTCCTGATGAATACTGAGCTGCGGGCTCTTTACGAGACCAGGGACAAGTCCAATCTCGAGCAGGCCAAGGAGGCCGATGGCTTCCTTTCTCAGATGCGCATGGGCAAGTGCTACTTGCACGGCGAGGATAAACAGGGCCGTCCCATCGGGATTGTGCGCGTGAAGCTCCACAAGCCCTCGGCCCAGAGCCACGAGTCGATCAAGCGATTCATCCTTCACATCATCGAGACCACTCGACTGTTGCTTATCCCTCCAGTTGACACAGTGGTATGCTCTATATATACCCCTGATAAAAGTTATTTCTAACGGTAGATTTAGACTATCTTGTTCGACATGACCGGGTTCACTATCTCAAATATGGTATGCCACCGTCCGGCCCATACACAGAAACATAACCTCACAGTAGTAGGAATACGCTGCAGTAAAATTCATCATCGAGTGTTTCCAGGACAATTACCCCGAGTCCCTCGGAAATATGATCATTCACAATGCCCCCTGGGTATTCTCTGGTGCGCTCAGATCCTGTGTCACGTGTAACCCAAACATCACGCCCGTGCCACTAACCAGGGATAGGAATGTGGAAGATTATCAAGGGCTGGATGGATCCGGTGATCGTATCCAAGGTTCACTTCACATACACCCCGAATGATCTCGGCGACTACATCGAAATGGACAAGCTGCCCAAGGAGCTGGGTGGTAACGAGGACTACAATTACGAGTACAAGGAGCCCGTTCCGGGAGAGAATGCCCTCATGGAAGATACGGCGACAAGGGACGCGTTGCAGGCAGAGCGCGCTAAGATTGGAGAGAGATTACTCCAGTCTACATCGCAATGGACCGGGGCGAGTGGTGAGAAGAAGGAAGAAGAGATCAAGGCGCTGCAAGCTAAACGCGATGAGATCATCGAAGAACTGTGTGCCAATTACTGGAAGATGGACCCGTATACCCGTGGCCGTAACCACCTTGACCGCTCAAACATCATACAGGCCGGTGGTAAGATCGACTACTACCCCAGCGAGACAACGCCGCCTGTTGCAGAGATCAAGGCGCTGGAGATTGAGCACGTCGAGCGAACTGAGGTCAAGGTGGCCAACGCTTAGAATGGATTGGACACTGATTTTAGATATAAACGATAGCTTAGGTGTTATGATTCCCAATGAATTCAGTTTTATTCTTCCTGCGCTTGAGTTTCATCCATTGATTTCTATTTCTTGGTCTTGCCAGGAGAGTCAACAACCCTGTTCCGGCCGTCGGCTTGCTTTCCCGATTTCACACCCGCAACTCAAAGATCCCGGTCATTAGAAGAGGCTTTCGTCAAGAAACTCACGCCCCGCTATCTATGGGTATCATCTTAAGCCCTTTCTACGATGGAAATATGCAATGCTAACTCTTATACTCTAGAGCACCTTGAATCAGCAGAGACGCGACTCCCACATCCCGGCTCGAATAATCAGATCACCAACAACCCCCACCCACTCAATAGCCCATCAACTCTCGAATACGGGGTAGCTTGCAACACTTTTTCGGCTTGCATAACCTACTATCCCCGGAATGACTGATAACATTCCAACTAGGACGAGCGCAACGAAATACCTTCATATGGATGTACATAGGATTAACCACTGCCACTGGGTTTACGCTTCCTAATGTGGACATTCAGCGGCAAGGGCTTATTAAACCAGTGATTCATCGTTCTAAATCCGTTCTCAGGACTGGCCAGCTCGAGGTCGTAGGACCGTAAAATCTCCGGAACCAATTTATGGATCTCGCACAGTGAAATCTGCCCTACACATTAAAATGGAGATAGATGTTTGGGAGGGATGGAGCTTGGAAGCTTACATTCTTGCCGATGCATGTCCGAGATCCTCCACCGAACTACCGACGAGCGATGTATGTCAGCCATGACGTTTGGAAGCAAAATACTAACAAAAGCAGAAACATACCTGAAACATATGTCTATCCATATTAACTGCGTCCTCGCGGAACCACCGATCCGGGTTATATTCCTTCGCATCGCTGCCAAATATGCTCTCGTCGAAATGGACGACAGCAGCATTTACACCAACGCGTAGTCCGCCAGGGAACCATTGTCCTGCAATCTGGCATCCTCCGGGTGGCGCAGTTCTGGGCAGCGTGAGCCCTACGCTAGGGTGCATGCGCATTCCCTCCTTGCAGCATGCCATGAGATAGGGCAGTTGCATAGCTTCGGCGTACGTGATGTGTGGGTAGCTGAGTTTTCCGGCTGTTGATGCCTCGTCGATCTCGTTCCTGAGCTTTGCGCAAACGTCCGGGTTGGCCAGCAGGTGGTAGAGGATGGAGGAGAGAGCCGCGGCTGTAGTGTCGCTGCCGGCAAAGCTGAGAGATACAATGGTTGATTAGGTCAATGCTGATAGTGGGCGGGGTGGGTTAAGGAGAAGCCCTCGGTGAAGAACTTACAGTCCAGTATACACTTCCACCTGTACATCCGTCAGGTTAAAGTTGTGCTGATCGCCTTTGTTCGTATGGATATCGAGTAATTTTCCGAGGATATCTTCCCTTGCACCTTCTGATTTTGCTTCAGACTGGAGCCTCTCCCGAACACAGTTTGCCGACGCTTGCTCAATACTCCCCAGGGCTTTTCGAGCCTTGCGTACCGAGCCAAGCAATACACCCGAGGCTAGGAAGGGAGCCCGGATGTAGGTAGGCATGACGCTAGCAGCGCAAAGAACAGGGAGGAGGGTGTCTAGGGAGGCAATGTAATCATTTACATCACTGCATTGCTTCATGAAACCGAACATCGAGCTAAAGTACAGCTCGCCGATAACGTCAAAGGCGTACCACTGCACCCACGTAGCAAGATCGACGAGCTGCCGTCGCTCGGCAAATTCGTCCATTCGGGTCATGAAGAGCCCGGTGCATATATTGATTAAGGGCTCAGACTTGACAATGTTGCTCATTGAGTAGATGTTGTTTACGATTTTCCTTCTTTGGCCGTGCGTTTTCTCGTCCGTCGAGGTGAAGTGGTCAGGGAAGCGAGCTGTGTAGAAGAATCATATCAGCTCAAACAAACGCGATTAGGTTTCCAAGCCTGATCCATTTACCAAAGGAAGCTCTCCATGGCGCGTAAAAGTCAGTCTAGCGGAGAACATTAGTACAGCTAGTAGGTAAATTAGTGAATCATCAGGAACACTCACCTTTGTGAATCCGGAATTTATCGAGTAGATCTCCTTGATAGAGGCGGGGTCCGAAATCCCAACTTCGTTAGGAGCAATGCGGATGATGGGACCTATAGCGCTTTAGCGTCATGGCATCTGTGATCAACGCGACTTTTCTAGTAGTGCGATATACCATATTTCCTGTGAAGTTCTGCCTGTGTCTTGTGTGCTCGACCTCGAAAGATTTCGTTTACAATCCAAAAGCGAGATATCGATGCCAGGAATGGGCCCGGGTATTTGGCATAGGGATGAAGGGTACGGGCGTATGCAATCCACAGCACCCAGTAAGTGGCGATGAGGCCAATGGCGAGCCATTTCCAGGCCCAAAGAAAGGTTATAATGTCAGTCGAAGCCATCGTGAAGCGACAATGGTAGCTATATTTCGACAGAAGCAATACAAGGAAATATGCGAACTGGCGCTGGAACACGGGTTCTGTCTGCTTATATGCTGGGTGCTGTGTATGCTCAGAGATGGCACTGGGAGTCTACTGGGCAATAGCCGCTCTACTCCACAACCTCCAGTACCATCTCCAATCTGTATATGGTTAATGCCCGACAATGGAGGAGAGGAACCGTTTATACTCCTCTGAACTTCAAAGCCAACCTGTGGGGCATTACGCTGACAACCATTAGTTTCGTCCCCAGAATAACCATGGCACTGGCTCCCCATTGGTCTGCCACGTGGAGAAGGATCCCCCGCAGTCGGGGACCGCCCACATTGTCGGAGCACGCCCACCCCCATGGCATGCGTTCGTCGCCCCGCCATCCTGGATTTCATTGGTCCCAACAAATGCTCAAATACGATACGAATGGTTCCTCCCCGGTTTTGGATGCGTCTGCTGGTATCACCGGGGTTTCCCTCGAAACCGGAAGGATATAAAGATCACCAGCAGCTATCAAAGGGAGTACTTGGAGACGCTAGAGCTGTATGTCGGACTCTATCTGAGCTACCACTTCTTATTTCTTATTCCCGTATTTTTCAACTTGTAGCCTTTCCCTGTTTACCACTACCATGGGACTCGGCGTTCGAGGAGGTACGTAGTGTACAATGGTAAATACTTGCAGTCTTCTGACCGACGATAGATTCCCATATGGCCGATGTGCCTGGGACTGTTTTGCTGAACAATTCTGCGGCTGGACCGGAGAATGAGCAACCTGGGCTTCGTCGTGCAGATGGAGATACGGTGCTTTCTCCCCAGCCAACCGACGACGTCAACGACCCATTGAACTGGCCTGGTTGGAAAAAAGAGCTCAACATTGTCATTCTCTGTCTTGGAGCGATGCTGAACGCTGGGACGAATGTACGTCACTCTCCCCGAAAAGAGGATCGAGGACTTCCCACTAAACTGTCTCTGTTCAGGGACCGCTACTGAATGCGTCGTATTTCCCCATTGCAGCGGAACTCGATGTTCCACTAACAGACGTTGTCCTAGCCTCGGGGTATAACCTCCTGGCCGCCGGATGCGCTGGTCCCTTTGCCTGTGTCGCCTCTCGAAAGTACGGCAAGCGCCCTGTCTATCTGGTCTCAACACTCCTCGCGATCATCGGAACTGCCGTTGGAGAGGCGAAAATGAGTTACAAGTACCTTCTCGCTGCTCGCATCATCCAAGGATTCTCTACGAGCGCGTTCGAGTCGCTGATCATCGCCTCAGTTGGCGACACATATTTCGTGCATCAGCGGGGTCTCCGCATTGGCGTGATCAACTTTATTCTCAATGCTGCGTCCAGTCTGTCCTCTATTATCTGCGGCCAGGTATATGCGAGTCTCGGATACTATTGGCTCTTTCACCTTTTTCAGGTCTTTCTCGTCATCCAATTTGTGGCGATGTTTCTCTTTTGTCCCGAGACGACTTATCTTCGTGACACTGAAACTCCAGCTGGTGTCGCTCAAGACGACGAGCAGGCTGACGATAAGGAGAAAGAATCCCCCTCACACGTTGAAGTCTACCTAGAACCCAGTACTCCCAACTCATCGTCTGCGCCGACCAGCACTATACCGAAGAAAACATTCCTCCAGGAACTCGCAGTGTTCAGCGGTGTGTACTCTGACGAAGGAATCTACAAGTTCTTCCTCGGTCCCCTCCTGGCATTGCTCAACCCAGCTGCCTGCTACTCAATCCTCACATCGGGCCTCCTAAACAGCTGGTATGTCGGCTCTGCAATGATCCTCTCCGGTGTCTTCTCAGGCGCTCCATGGTACTACGATGCAGCGCAAATCGGGTACCTCGGTGCTGGGCCGTTTATCGGCGGGATGATTGGTTCCATTGTGGTAGCTTGCTTCAGTGACCGTTTGATTAAGTACATGGGAAGGCTGAATGGGGGGTTATAGTAAGTGTCCACGCTTTCTCCGATATACGAGACTAACAGTGGCCGTGTGTTCCCAGCGAACCCGAGTTCCGTCTAGTCTTCATGCCCATTGCCGGAGTTGCCTGCACAGTCGGAATGTTCTTATTCGGATACACTATGTCCATTGGAGCGAATGCATTGCTCTGTGCCTTCCTGCAGGGCGTGATGATGTTCGGTGTGCTTATCGGCATCTTCTCGACACTCTCGTATGGACTTGATGCGTTCAAATCTCAGGCTAACGAAATCTTCATTATGAATATGGTGTTCAAGGTGGGTCCTGCACACCCCTCCCTTTTGACCCTCGCTGGGAGGAATTGTAAGCCCTAACTATTGAACAACAGAACTTTCTCTTCTACGGACTGAGCGACTTCGCCAACGATTGGGTAGCTGAGAAGGGGCCTGCTGAAATGATGTATGTGCTGGGAGGGACTTCGTGTTTCCTGTCGATTCTTGCGCTGCCAGTCTATGTTTATGGAAAGAAGCTGCGGAGCTGGCAGGCGAGGAAGGGGATCTACAAAGGCGAGATGTAATTTAAACGGTGTAAACGGCTTACTAGCACGATACCAGTACTGCGATCCATCAGATCGGAAAGTGCGGAGGCGGGGGTTTTTCCACAGGTTCCAGTAAAAGCAGATCAATTCTACTCCCGAGGTCCCCTGGTCGACCTCCCCAGTCAACCTGTTCCAGACCACCTCGTCCATCCTTCGGTCCTCTCGCAATGGAATCAGATTCCCGGCTACGCTGTTCCCAGTGTCCGGCAACATTTCGGCGCATCGAGCACCTTCGCCGTCATCTAGCATCGCGTAAGTGACTCCTTCAACTTTTTGTAGTGCGGAGGTTGTAACATGATTAGACGGCAACGAGCGACCATATCAGTGCTGCTCCTGCACAGCCTCTTTCAAACGACGCGATGCCCTCAAGCGGCACTGGAAATCATGCAGATTTCATGTGGACACGGGAATCGACCTCTTCGATATTTTTGAAACCCCCCAGGGGAAAAAGGCAAGAAGAGCATGCGACCGTTGTGCTCGTCTCAAAAAAGCCTGCACCTTCGACCACCCCTGCACAGCCTGTCGTGCGAAGAACAAGTCCTGCTCTTACGAACGGCTGGGCTTGCTGTTTGTTCGGTCAGATCCGGATGTGTCATCCATCTTTGACAGCCCGTCTAACCTTGGTCGCGATGCTACTCCGCTCTCATCTGGCCTACTGCCTAGCAGCCAAGAGATTAGCCTGATAAACTGGGACCTGTCTGTTGATCCATTTCAATCGTCCTTGGGTGCCTTACCAAGGGCTTCGTCCACTACGATAGGCGGCGACCGAGCGGGAACCCTGGTCTATCTCTCACGGGTCACTACCGTGACAGGCCTGAGCAACTCGTTCGAATGTCATCTCTACTGGCAGCAGGATGAGATGTCTGATTCTGTGTCGGCTTGGAGCCTCTGTGCTGTTGATGACCCCTGGAACGAGCCTTTGATTTGGCAGTCGGCGACAGCATCCGACACGACCCCTAGTAGCCTCGGTCTGATGGACTGGGCTGGGGACCCGCTGCTGCCTCAGACCCTCGCCATAGTGGACCAGTTCACGCGCTTGGCCTCCAGTACAAGAGTCTCCAATGCTGCTGATCACCAGTCAGTGTCAGTGACATCAGGCTTGTCCCAATTCATGGAGAGCATGTGCATTCGCTTCTTCAGCCCGCCAAACATCCGTCGATACCTCAAACTGTTCTGGCGGTTGTGGTACCCACATTGTCCTATTGTGCATCGGGCATCTTTTCAGGCGGAGAGCACGCCTCCTCTCCTTCTCGCGACGATGCTTGTAATTGGTGCTTGTGTCTCATCTCACGAAGCGGACAAAGAGACTGCAAAACTTTGGTTCGATCGACTGGAGGCAATCGCCTTTAGCCCTGAGCTGGTGTCAAGCGCGCAAAATGCAGGTCCGGCTGAGAGGCTCAAGTGTCTTCAGACGATGTACTTTGCGTGCCTCATTCAGACCTGGGAGGGGTCCAACGTGGCTAAGAGACGGATACGCCAGTCGCGCTTTTCGGCATTGCTGACTGTAAGAAAAAGTCCCTGCCCCCGAACCTTATATTATCAATCTCTCTCTATCTCTTTTTATCTATCTCTTCTGCATTGTTCGCTGTCCGACTCCTGTTGGCTAATTATTAGGTACCTAGATTACCCGGGGTTTTGAAATGAGTTCCGTAACCCACAAAGGCCTCCCCTTTCCCTCTGGGGACGCCTCTGGGGCCGCTTCTGAGGCATGGTGGCGTTGTTTCATTCTCCAGGAAAGCATTATCCGGTATCCAACTAATTCCGAAACTGGCGCTGCATTCTGAATTGAACTAAGCCCAACATGCTAACACGGCCCTAGGACGTTGAATTTTGTCTTCCTGCTCGACGCCGCATTCACCATCTTCTACAACTCCCCACCACAAATGGTCCTTTCCGAGCTGCAGATGGATCTTATATATCCTGAGGAATGCTTCCAAGCAGGATCTGCCGAGACGTGTTTGATCTATTATAGAAGACGGACCTCCGTGGCAGCATCGGCACCATGGCAGGAGCAGGGGAGCAGTAGTTGGCCAACACTTACTCTTCGAACTGCGGTCCGCAGGATATGCCAGGCAGAGGAAATACCTCTAGAGATGCAGAGTGCCCTGGCCGAGATGGGAACACTAAATCTTTTCCTCATTATCGCAGGTTTGTATTATATCCACCCGTGATTTGGAGCCTTCCCCGCACATCCCACCCTTGTGTTTAGCCTGCTAACAAATATATTCCGCACCTCGTAGCGCTCCACAACGTGCTTTTCCACGCGCAGAGCGCTGCAGTCGATTCCAGGTTTCCGGCCCTCGAGAACGGCCTAGGGAATTGGAAGCGAGTGTGGGAAAAGCATCAGCAGCAAGCCGCCGATGATGCCAACGGCATCGGCATCGGCATCGGCACCGGCGTCCGGATAGACACATGCAGCAAAGGGGTAATAGGGTTTATGCGTCACGCTGAAGAGTATTGGCTTCTTGCAAACATCCTCCTTGACCGGTTTCGCGATGCCCAGAGGGACGGTGTGGACACAGACTTGGATTCTGCCGGGCCCGGGAGGGGGAACTTGGACGGGCCTCATGGAAATGGCATGGATCAGTTGAAGAATCTTATCATGGAGTTTCGGGGAGTGTGCTGAGGGGCTGAGCTGTCGCTCCTCTTGTATGAATAATGAGTTACGGCGAATACGGATGTCTGCAGTCGCAATTCGATGTACCAGGTAACTACCCTTGATATTGTCCTATCTAGTCCCTTCGCGTATAAGAGTGGCCGTTCTCCAACTTCGCAAGACTTTTCTTTGGCCACGGGCTGGTTGCGCATGCCATTTTCGCCAGCTTATTCGAGTTCTTGTGTAGCTTTGCTTGGCGTCTCTCCACAATCCTTCCTCTATAGTGGTGACTTGGATGAAATTGGCGATTCAGTGGATCTAAGTAGCCTCAAGTCCATTTTCCTTTGACATGGTCTTCAATCTTTATCATCAATTCGTCCAGTCTCTGAGATGAGACTGTGGGAACCCCGTCTTCGATTAGCCCGTCTCTCCAGCCAAGTCCACTTCGATCCACCCAAGCCGCGTTCAACCCCGCGTTTTTCGAGCCAGTGATATCAAACGGATTCCCACTGACAAGCCAAATATCCTTATACTGATGTGGCTGCTTTCCAACCCGCTTCGCAAGGTACTGATAGACCTCGGGCGTTGGCTTAAACTTTTGGACGTCGTCAACAGTGATGATGTCAGCAAATACATTCGCCTGCGGCCCCAAGTCCATAGAGCGTATAACAGAATTTTCGACCATAGATTTCTGCCCGTTGGAGAAAATAACCGGTGTCAAATTTGGCGCCGAGTTGATTTTCTCAAGTGCAGCGGCGACATCCGGAAATGTGGAAAGAGAGTCGTATGATTTCATTAGCTGGTCAACCTGCTCTCGCTCGAAGGTGACCTGTAAGTCCCTCGCTGCATGATGAAGAGAATTCACCGTGATGTTGTGGTAATGGTCGAATCGCCCTTCGTTAGGTAACCTATCAGGTATTGACCAAAGCGGTTTTCTAGTTTCCGTGGGACTATTTACCAAGACTATTGAGCCTCCAGGTATATTCTAGCTGGTACCTCCGCCAGAGAAGCGCCAGGGGTTCAGCGGTTTCGGCTGGGATAAAATCGGCTAGACGCTTTGATATGGAAGCCGTAGAAAGTAGAGTATCGTAGAGGTCAAACGCGATGAAAATTTTCTTCTCGGTCTCCATGGTTGTAGTAGGAGGTGTTTCAGTCACTGAATGAAAACGTTGGGCGGAGCCGATGCCACAGTCTTTATAAATGAACCACGCACTTCCGAGAACCGGACATCTATATGGGATAGCCAAGGATAGTCGACGATCACGTTCATTGTGGCCAGAAAACTTCCCTCGGCTGAGAATCGTTATGGCCGACCACCGGTTCATATATGTCATACAAATTGGCAGGGCCTCATTACCCTTGTTGGAACATTAAGTAATGGGAATTGGTTCGTAGGTCCTGGACCAGTAGAGGGAAAGAACTTAGCTTCTGCTGAAAACAGGTCTGCTGGGATGAAATATAGTACATTCACGCGATGGAGTCAATGGACGATATCAGTCAGCGCCAGATATCAGAAGCGACCTTTTCATTCTTGAATGTATACGCTACCCCAGATAAACGTGGATAATGAAACCTTTCCGTCTACTGACTTTGGGATCCCCCTTCAGGCGTCTCATATAGATCTCCGTAAAGCGAACGCTCTACTCTTTGGCGTCATTCAAGATAAGGTGGCAATCCGCTTCCCTTGAACCATCCCACCACGGCTTACGGCCCGCGAGGGGGTGGAAGTACTCAGTCGTGAAATATGGACCTCGGAACCGTCGTACCCCTCAAGTCTATTCATCACAAGTGGCGATTGCCGGAAAATACCTCAGGGAAGATCATGTGTTTGAATACGGAGCTACGAGTTGGACTAACTGACCTATCTAATTTGTCGATTGGCTCGAAAGGGCAGCAAGGATACTGGACTTGAGTCAAGAGGAGAGAATGAAAGGGAAGTAATATGTTGGATGCAATCGACGTATCAAGGAAATGGCCAATAACCACTGTAGATACTTGAGTCATAACCGAGGCCTTAACCCAGGTTTTGCAGTCATGGCTTACACCCTTTTAGAACATCAAGTAGCTGGAGCCTGCAATCTCTTCTGAGCACCATTTTCCAACCTCGCTATATCAACAATGGCTCTCTCGTGAGTTCCTCGCCCTACTTCACCGGCCTCGTCTCTGGCGAGCACTTCGAACACGAACAGCTTGTCTTTCTTTCCTATGAATTTCGCTTCGGTGGTCACTTCACTGCCAACAGGCGTAGGTGCTGTATGTGTCACGTCGATGCGAGTTCCGACAGAAAGCTGGCCGGGCCCCAGGTGGGGTTGAAGAACTCGAGCGGCGGCAATCTCCATGAATGCAATGAGTCGAGAAGTAGCCAGAACGCGCGGGAAACGATCGGAGTTCACATCGGAAGCGATCTCGCTCGCAAGGTCCGCAGGCCGTACGACGACCCCGTAGGATTGGCTTGAGCCTAAAGGCGGCTCATTTGACGCTGTTGACATGTTTCTGAGAACGGGTGCTATGTGAAGCTTTCAGCAATCTGGAGGATTACTGTATGAGCATCGACTTGATGTGACTGATTTAAGCTTGAGAAGCCACGCCGATCGGAACATGTTCCACCGGCTCTGGACATGGTACACGCCGATTATCGCCCCGGGAAACGGGACTATCCCGGGCCAACTATTCGTGCTCCCAAAAAGAGGGTGGATTTCTGGGCATGCAGTCGGGAAACATAAGGACCCTGAAAGGCGCTGTATCTCAAGGACCTGGCACTCGAGATATTGAATATATTCAGCATCGCTGCCCTGGAAGTTATCGTCGCTGTTGATACTGTGGAGTCTTGCGATGATCGTATCTGGACGGACAAGGCAAAACTAACCAAAACAGGGAATTCAGAGGTCTCGCCTGCAACTTCGCAACACTTTCCGCCCTGCCAAGAGAAAAGGAAGCTGCACAGAACCGCCACCATCCACGGTTCCGCAAAAAACTGGACCAGTTGAGCAGGGATCAACGTGGGTAGACATTGTGCCTGGATTGGACGTTTTTGGGGGGCCTCATCTCCGCAATCGACAGCTTGAGATTGGGAGCTCGGGTATCCCAATCACATCTCCCGCTGGCTCCATGTGTGCTGCCGCCAAGGCGCCCCAACTGAGAGAGACGTTGACAGCTGCTACGGCTTCCGACCAGCATAAATACCGGCCACAATAGCATTCCTGCTTTCTCAGCTCTCCTTGAGACAAAAAATTTCTGACTCAATTGGACCAGAATGTATGCTCTTTCGCTCCTCGTCACCGCCGGCGTTGTCGTCGCTGCCCCCAGCTACAAACCGGGATGGCCGTCAGTTACCAACATCCAGGTTGGCCCTCGGCCCTTCTGGCTCGTCGATCAGATGGAAGACAGCCCGCTGAAGGCCGAGCTCGCCGCCTGCAGCGAGAAGCCAATCCACCACGCGCCATTCTTCTCCATCTCCCACCGTGGCGGGCCGTTGGAGTTCCCCGAGCACAGCCGGGAGGGACTCTACGCCGGTGCGCGCATGGGCGCTGGTGTCCTCGAATGCGATGTTGCCTTCACGAGTGACCGCCAGCTGGTTTGCCGTCACTCCCAGTGCGATCTCCACACGACCACCGACATCCTCCTAAGACCCGAGCTCGCTGCGAAGTGCACAACCCCATTCCAGGCAGCGACGGCGGAGTCGGACGCGACAGCTAAATGCTGCACCTCCGACATCACCCACGACGAGTTCCTCTCGCTCTGCGCCAAGATGGACTCGTCCAACCCCGACGCCACGACCCCAGAGGAATACCAGTACGGTGGGCCCGACTGGCGAACAACCGCGTATGACAACTGCGCAACCCCGGTCGACCACAAGACATATATTAAAATCACCGACAGCCTTGGTCTGCAGTTCACTCCGGAACTCAAGACCCCCGAGGTCGAGATGCCCTTCCAGGGCAACTACACCCAGGAGATGTACGCCCAGCAGCTCATCGACGAGTACAAGGAGGCCTGTATCAACCCCAAGCGCGTGTGGCCGCAGTCCTTCCTCGAAGACGACATCCTATACTGGATCAAGGCCGAGCCCAGGTTCGGTAAGCAAGCCGTCTACCTCGACGAACGCGTCGACACCGAAGAGGGTTACGAAGTCGCCGTCGCAAGCATGGACAGGCTATCCAAGCAAGGCGTCCGTATCATGGCCCCGCCCATCTTCGCCCTACTCAACACCTCCGCTGAGGGTGAAATCGTTCCGTCCGCATATGCGAAGGCCGCCAACAGGGCCGGCCTGGACATCATCACCTGGTCGCTTGAGCGCTCTGGGCCCCTAAAGGAAGCCGCCGAGACGGGCGAATACTATATCTCGACCATCGCGGATGCCATCACCGGTGACGGCGACATGTATCGCATCGTGGATGCGTTGGCGCGCAAAGTCGGCGTCAAGGCCATGTTCTCGGACTGGCCCGCGACAGTGACATACTATGCTAACTGCCTTGGCCTGAATTAAATTTCCGAGACTCGACGTCGCTTTCATATTTCAACAAGTATATAATTCTTGAGCCGTGTATAATAGTGAAATAATAGAAAACATAGAGTTCCCTCGCCACATGACATCACGACCCCCAAGTATATAACCCCCCGCACCCACGCCATCAGCTTCTGCACCAAAGCTTCTCCATCCCCAAGCAAAACAAAAGAAGAGAGGTGGCAGCACTCTACCCATCGATTCGATCGCCCGATCGATCTTCGATCCTCGAAACCAAAAGCCACAATGTACGCCCTAATGATCAACTCCCTCAAAACAACCCCGGCCGTCCGGCGCATCCTCCCCTGCGCATTCTACCACCCACACCCGAGGCTCCACGCACCACAACAACAGGTCAACCCGACCACCAAAGTCGACGACTTCTACATCAACTCGTCCTACCCGGATGACTCCGAGACACCGCCGACAATGACCCAGCGCCGGACCTCCGTGCCCCCCTCGCAGAAGTGGGATGAGACGAACGCGACGCAGAGCGAGGCTGATGTATGCAACCCCACCCTCTGGCACATTGGTTTGTTGGGGGGGAGTAGTGGACTGTGTGAGACTGTAGATGAATCGAGCGAAGCTAACGGTTTGCGTGTGCGTGTGTGATGTAGGTCAAAGCCGATCGGGGCGAAGCGAAGACTCTCAATGAGATTGTCGAGTCAGAGGCCGAGATGGAGCCGAAGATTGACGAGATGTAATGTCCTGCGACTGCCACGATTGATTTGTGATTATGATTGAGATTATCGTTTCATCGCGTTGAGTTGAAATTTCTGTCACCGGTGGATGAGGCTGGTCAGTACCAGTACTGGCACTTTCGCTTCTATGCTTGATGTACAATATTGGGGTGTTGTACTCGGTGCATATTGGTGTTGATCTCTTTTTTTGTGTCTTTCTCTCTATCTGGGTGAATGCAGTACATTCTTCTGGGGCGGGGTGGTATACTAGTATCGTCTGTAGACACCCACTGCATAAGAAACAGACCCCTGCGGTGGTAGAGTGACCAGCTAGCTCCTGTTGTGCCTTGTTTGAGCTATCGAAAGGACACGGCACTGTTCGAGAAAGCATGGTCTTCTGTATCACCGGCAGGTACTGCTGTTGCTGTACCTCAGAGATCTATTGCCAAAGGTCTTTGGGAAAACATTTACATTGTATGTACACTCAATGGCAAACCAAAACCCTGCCAACCCAACATTAGAACCAAGCTACACAAGAGATGTATATATATATATATAATGTAACAAGAACCAAACCAAACAGCGTACAAAACCTGACAAATTCCACAATCTGATATAAGGCCACGGTAAAATCCTCACGAATTGGCGGGAGACTGACGGTCGTCCCCGTATCAAACCCATCGAGCCAGGTTGATCAGCTCCAGGAAGGGATATCCTAGGACTCGTAGGAGCCAACGTAACACTCTGACTTCCCAGCTGATCCGATATCAATAGACACCCACGGAAGCTCGAGCCCGATTTCTGCCAAATACGCACCGCTCATCTGCATGTCCTCCTCTTCGTTCTGTACGAGATGCCACTGGATCGCAGGTTGTTTTCTGCTCTTCTTGACTGCAACTGGAATAAGGGCAGTGTAGTACCCCAGAAGGGCCTCACCTCGCCTTCCGTCCTCCAAATCCAGCAACGGGCGCCTTATACGCAAACTAGCCCTCTGTATCACAGAGTTGAATGGGATCTTGAGGCCCTTCCCCCACGGTCGATGAAGGAAACAATCGGCTATGACCACTTGTGTGAAAAGCTTAGTCC
Organism: Aspergillus lucknowensis; assembly: GCF_044049455.1. Classification (NCBI taxonomy): domain Eukaryota; kingdom Fungi; phylum Ascomycota; class Eurotiomycetes; order Eurotiales; family Aspergillaceae; genus Aspergillus; species Aspergillus lucknowensis. The sequence continues at coordinate 517,430 of NW_027263556.1, read as the reverse complement.
AGCAGGCGGACTCTCCGAGGGTAGACTCGTCACATTCCACAAGCGCACCCAGGCTATATATGCGAAGAAACTCGGTTAAAATCAGTTTCTGGTGGTCGTGAGACACCCATACCCTGGCGTCACCTGGCGGATGGCGAACAGCTTGACAGATCCACATAATAGCTTCATCTACCATATCGTCTTCCACCTCGACGCTTTCCAGTGTGTCTTCTTCGGCATCTCTTCCAGCAGGGCGCAGCTTGCAGACAATTAGGTTCTGCTTGAAGGCCTGCAATATCAGCGTACAGCTAATCGTTGTTTGCACTACAAGCGGGTCAGCGTACGGTCAAGAGTAGGTTCACCAAAATTACTCACCAATAGGCTGCTCCCAATTTAGAATAGCCTCTTTCACCAGCTCAAGAGCACCCATTCCAGCTGAGCCGTAATGCTCTTGCAGATACCTCCGGCAGGAAGTGAATTCGTATACTCCATCAGAACCCGCTACTACCGGCATGTCTTCCAGAATCTGGATGTCTTCGTCCATGACAGCGTCCCTCAGAAGCCTCCCACTTGCCTCTTGACCTGGGCGCCGATAACGGTAAAGTGCGTAGGGAACGTTCCACTCAAATGCACTGATAGAAGGAACATCGTGCTCGTATTCACCATACATCAGAGGAAGCAGCTCTTCTTTCACTGCCTTCGTATCAAAGGGATTGATGCTGATCTGGCTGGGCAGGATAGGCAAAATGTTCTGGGCAGCCTCCAACAAGCCCTCTTGGCCCGCACCACGTCGAAGAAGCTGTCTTGCGGTCAACGAGGATCCAAAAATCACAGCATAATGGAAGACTGTCGCGTTTTTATTATCTCTTGTTCGAATGTCAGCTCCTCGGTCAAGGAGCAGCTTCACTGGAAGATATGACGGCTGGCCTGCAGCATAATGAAGTGCCGTTTTGCCTTCGCTGTCCCTCGACGTAATGTCCGCCCCCTTCTGGAGCAGCACATCAATCGTCTGATGCGAACCTGCTTCTGCAGCTAGATGGAGAGCTGTTTGGCCCCTATTGTTCTTGGTTTCTAAATCGGCACCATTGGCAAGGAGCATCGAGACCGACTCCAATGACCCGGCCCTGGCGGCTTCGTGGAGCGCAGTTTCGCCCTCCAGGCTTATCGCCTTAACGTCTGCCCCTTTATCCAAAAGCGCAAGGACTATTCTCTGCGAGTCTGCGGCTGCAGCGTCATGGAGTGCAGTTCTCTGATTCTGGTCAGGAATCCTCACCTCGGCTCCGTGTGACAGAAGATCAAGGACAATTTCAATTGCCCCTGCGGAAGAAGCTTCGTGAAGCGCGGTTCGTCCATTGTCATCGCGGTGATTCAGGTCCGGGTTGAGTAGCATCAGAACCCGGTAACTTTGGTCGGTCCTATGTCGTGCTGCCTCGTGTAAAGCAGTCCTGCCCATCTTGTCGACAGCGTTTACGTCGGCAAACGCATCCAGTAAGTCATCTACAAGGACTCCGGTCACTGCTGCGTAATGAAGTGGAGTTTTGCCCTCAGCATCCACGGCATTCACAGTCGAGCCTGCCTTGAAAAGTTGTCTCAAAATGTCTGGAGCAGACCCCTCTAACGCTGCATAATGAAGAAGCGTTCTCCCGTGGGCATCGGCGTTGTTCAATTGTCCTCTTGCACTCCCACGCAAAAGATCACGTAGCGCCAGCGAATTCGAGAACGAAACCGCATATCTAATTGCAGTCTCTCCGTCCTTATCTTCCGCATTTTGGTTCACGTCACGATCCATGAGGTCCTTGGCTCCCCATCCGAATATAGCAGTGTAGTGGAGCGCTGTCCTTCCGAACTTGTCAACGATTCCATAATCGCCGTCTCGTCGAGTCCTCGGCTTCCTCCTAGGAGGCGGTTGGACTAACCCATTCGTTCCAAATTGAACAGCATAGTACAGAGCAGATTTTCCGTAGTTATCAACATTATTGTGCCAAAGGTCATACTTAATGAAAACCTCAATTGCTTTCTTCGTAGTGACTACTTGGCTCTCGTCCGCAAGTTGCAACACCGCGTCGTGAATTGGTAACTTCCCGTGGATGTCGGTACGATAGGGATCGCATTCGTAGTCAAGAAGCAACTGAACGAGTTTATCGGCACCATGTTTATAGCTTGTAGCGTAATGTAGGGCGTTGCGTTTCTCCCAATCCGTAGAGTTGACGTCGACCTCATTGTCGAGGAGAAGCTTGATTACCCTAAGATCGACATCATTTTGAATAGCATGTAAAAGAGTATTACGGCTATACTCGTCGTAGAGATCTGGGTCTGCGCCGTGTTCGAACAGCAGCCGGACCATGTCAACTGGATTGGGGCAGAGGAACGCAGTATGGAGAGCTGACCCGCCATCCGGATTACCTTCGTCCACCTCAATGCCTTGTTGGAGTATGGCTCGCGCAGCCTGGACATTTCCGCACTTCACTGCTCGGTAATACTTGATTTGGAGGCTACTTTCACTCTGTTCTTCTCCCGGACTGTCTTCAGGAGATGCCAGGAAGTTGGACTCTTCATAGTCTCCGCTGGTGTCAATGTCTAGATCCATGGTATCCATTTGGCGGGCGGTTTGGCGTGGAGAACAAGGAGATCTTGTTTCTGGTTTCGATTTGTCGAAGGCCGTTTCGGAAATTTATATATATAGCGCCGAGGAAGTTTCGCAGTGGAATTATTCGAGAACAGAGAACCAAGCGACCCAGGCCGCATTAAGTAGAACGAGAGCACATGGTGAACCTGGCGCGGTTTTCTGTAGTCTCACCAGACTTATTACCGGAGTCCTGTTTCTATAATCAGCATTCTTTGTTGCGGTTGTGAAAGGACTCGGACTCGGTCGTGGAATAAAGGCTTACCCAACCAAGGCCGGGTGGCCTGGTGTATCGCGCCCCGCGTTCAAAGGCTCTTGCTGAAAGGAAAACTGTTCCATGATTCCTGCGGATCAGGAGGCCTTTGTCGAGGGTTTCGGTGACGTCGGATCAAACTGATGAAGTCGGAATGGTGCGACGGTCCGACTGTTTCCGGGCCGTCTGACACGATTCCACGGTTCATGAGCCGCATAGTAGATCTTTACCCCAGAAGGCTGGGAGCAGAGCCATCCATGGATTGACAGGCACGGCCGACACGGACAGCATGTGCTGCTGTCGACGGGTCGCCAAAGCCATGAGTCAGTCAGGCAAGGCTCGAGGATCATCCTATCTCTGACCACGAAATGTGGAATCTCCGAGACAGCCTGCCCCACTACCTTTTCACTTGTCAATCTTCCTCCTCGTCTTGTTTTTCTGGTAAAATACCTCGACTTTGGTGCTATTGAAATTTAGGCGGGCCCTTGGAGAATTCCACATTTCGTGGTCAGAGAGAGAGGATACTGCAAACACGATCAGGATCCCGAGATTTTGACCCGGGCTATCATGAAAATAGCGTTCACTTGGGAAAGGAGGGAACCCAAGCCTAGCCTGGAGGACATCGTGTCAGTTTCTGTGAACCTCGCTGCACAATTTTCCAGGATGGAAATCCCTTGAGTTGTTCTGTTGAAAGGAGGGGAAGAGGATTGAATGGGGCACTGAAGTGAATGGCTGCTTTGTAATACGAATACAAGCGCGAGGCTGCTTCTCTCAATTAACATCCCCAATGCGGGTATTGGTGCGTATTGCTTCCGTATACAGCGCTTAATTACCGCCTTTAGCTCCTTTGGCTACGATTCACCTGTCGAGTGTTCCTGGCCTCTCACCTCAAACCATAACTTTACTCTTTGGCCTCGTTTGTAATTTGGAAAGAGTTGGAGTCATGCACATCAACCACCGATCTGTCTCAGGATTCTGCTTCTGATCTTGCCATGAGCCCTCCTGCATCTCCCAGGAGACTCTCGCAGACCAACAGTCCACTCGGCGACAAGGCTGACAACGATGCCCTCGAGAGATTTCCAGAACGATCTTGCTCAAGCCTGTCTTCCTGGAACTTTTTCCCGTTTAACTGACGTCAGGGGCGGGAGCGAGGATGGATCATTTTCCTTCACCTATACCACCCCCTCCAAAGCTCATACCATTGACGTTGAAGTCACGGTTTCAGGTAAAGTCGGGGCCAACGAGCGCGCTGCAGGTGTTGACACTGACTGTCCGGTGCAGAGACATCGGAATACCCCCGAAGGCACGATTATTTTGCGTTTATAACCACAGAAAATGCTCCGGAAGTTGTGCCTATTATTCTCGCGTCTTCACAGGATGCAGGGGCGTTCCGTAGCCTTACTGTCCCGCGCTTTCTGAAAGCCATCTCCGAATGTCTCGACGATGCAACCTTTGCCGAAGAGGCCCAGTTCGATTCTCCGCAACAGGAGACGGGCTCTGGCGAAGACTTCGACGATATGGACTGGGACGCGAGTAGCGAAATAGCGATTAACCCCGCGGAGAGTGTCAGCAAATTGCGCGACAGCATCCGAGATGATCTTCGCAAAGCCCGAAATGCCGGTTTCCGTGTCGGCTATTTGGGTGACTTGGACGGGTGCGTGATCTTGTCCGCCTCGCGTCGTATCTCGAAGCTGAGGATCTCTCACGAGGCCATGGAGGCCTGGGGGGTTCGCCCTTCGGAATTCCTCGTTCTACTCATTCGCTATCGATTTGGATACCGTCCATTGGCGGATATTATTCGCAACGGAAATTCGGCCGCAACGAATTCGACCCAGTTGTATGCCGGTGTCTGCGACAGCTACAAGCCTAGCTTCAACTCCGCCCAGCAGGTATTTCTCTCCGGAGACGCACCGGGACCAGCGGTGCCAAATGCATCAAGCAATATGGAGCATATGGAACCGGTATTGAAGACTATCTTCATTGGGAAGTCTCTCCAATCACTCCTGAACGATCGCTTTATGGATATAGTGAAGTATCGCCTGGAGTACGGTTTCTCGTGGACAGGGGCAGAGTTATACCTGAATGACGGTCAAGGAAAACTCCTTGACGCTGAGGAACTAAAAAATCCAGAGTACTTCAAGCCCGATACATGGCGTGCGTCGGCACCATCCTTCCTTTCCCACGATCATCTTGCGAACACGAAAAGCCCGTCTGAGATGTCATTGCTTCTGGTTGCCATGCAGTTTACGCTTCGCCGATTCGTGAAGTGTACGGAGTTCTGCCTCAATTGTTACTGCAAGATCAATACTGAATTTGAGGCTCTTAAGCCGTTCGTTTGTACGAAGGGTCTTTGCTTGTACCAGTACATGAGTCTGGGAATGGGCCCGAGCTTGGAATGGGAGATATCCTCCCAGCCATACGTGGTCGACCTACTCATAAGCTTCGCATACGCTAGGGCCAATGTGAACAAACTTGAAAACTTTCCTACTGGCTTTCGGCTGGGAGTCCTCAATCCACAGAGGGGGAAATCAGGTCAAGGTCAGGACGGTCCCAACTCCCAGCCGTCTAAAGGGCGTCTAACGGTGACTACTGGTCGCGGGCCGTGCCTTCGCGTCAACGGCAGTTCGGGCATAAAAGAGGGCGATTGGATTAGCCTCATGCTACCTGTTAAGCAGCAGGGTGACTCGGAGGTCCATGCCCGGGTTAAAGATACTTCGCACTGGCCCAATATCTTCCTCTCCGATCTGATCCTCGACGGTAATCTGGTACATAAGACCCACGGATTCGAACTACCATTCGAAAGGGATGCGCTATACACGGTTTACGACACCGACTTTGACTCGCTCTCTGAAATGCAAAAGGTTGAGACAATAAAAGGCCTCCTAAATACACTCCCCAAGGTATCAGATATGAAGGCTTTTATCGACAAGGGGCACAGCGGCCAACTCAGGGCCCTTGCTGAATGGCGGGATAGGATACAGCCGGCAGCATTGTATGTACTCCAATGGATTGTCGGGTCAAATCGATCGGTTATCATATATGATGACGACCCCCAACACCAAGTCTCGGGCATGGATGCATACCTTCAGTTCAGATTTGCACAGGGGGCACCAGATAAGGAAGAGCAATTCGTCTCCTCTGTAAGCCAAACTGCTTCTCGCCTTAAGCTCGAGTATCCCACGTTCTTCGCCTGGCACGGAAGCGGGTTACATAACTGGCACAGCATCGTCAGGGAGGGACTCCATTATAGGGAAATCGTGAACGGGCGAAGCTGTGGGAATGGGATATACATGTCGTCTAACTTTAGTACCTCTTTCGGCTATAGCGGGTACTACAGAGGAACGCCCGCCTCTCCGACCTCGAGAATCTGGCCAAACAGCGAACTGAAATGCACCAGCGCCATCGCATTGAACGAAGTGGTCAACGCTCCATCTGAGTTCACCTCAAACGCCCCCCACTACGTGGTGCAACACTTGGACTGGGTTCAGCCACGATATCTTTTTATCCAATGCCAGACGCCAATAACACATTTGAAGCGGCCAAATATCCAGCCACTGTCGCGTGTTTGCGCCCAAGCGCCTGAGCGCGTCGTGCATGGACCGAACGCAACGCCGCTTCAGATTCCCATTTCAGCTACAAACAGCCATCGATCGAGGAAGCAGTCGACAACGCAATCGCCTTGGCCACTAGCAAAGTCTGCGCTCAACAAAGCAAAAAGAAAGCTGTCCCGTGCTGATAGCGACCCAGCGCCTGCTGCTCCTTTCCGCAACACTGACGACAACGACGACACGGATAGCATTGCAACGCTCCCAGAAGACCGACTGCTATTACAATCCGACAACGAAGACGGCGTCACTTTCGAGGAAATGCCGAAAGATATACTGGAGTTTCAACCAGGGACCTTACTCGAATCATCCGTGCAACTCCTCGGCGAGCCGGCATACGCGAGCTCCAGGGCTACCAGGAGCCTCCAGAAAGAGCTCAACGTAGCCCAGAAGGCCCAGAACGAGCGTCCTCTACATGAACTAGGCTGGTATATCAACAGCGACCTGGTCAAAAATCTATACCAGTGGATCGTGGAACTTCACAGCTTCGAGGAGCGACTGCCTCTGGCCCAGGACCTTAAAAAGGCCGGCCTCTCGAGCGTCGTCATGGAACTCCGCTTCCCGCCGGATTATCCGCTCTCGCCCCCGTTTGTTCGTGTCATCAGGCCCCGCTTCTTGAGGTATAGCGAAGGAGGCGGGGGGCATGTCACTGCCGGCGGAGCGATGTGCATGGAGCTCCTCACTAATACAGGCTGGCTCGCTGCGTCATCGATCGAGAGTGTCCTGGTGCAGGTCCGAATGGCGATCACCAACGAAGAGCCCCGGCCCGCTCGGCTGGATCCGCTGCGCATGGGGCAGGATTACTCCGTCGGCGAGGCCATCTCGGAGTATAAGCGGGTATGCCATGTTCATGGCTGGAAGATCCCTCGTGACATCGATCGAATCCAGTGGTCGTCAAATTCTACATGGTAACTTAACTCGAAGCATATAGATGGAGCATATTTCCCAGGTTAGTTCACTCAGATAGCGTCCCAGTATGAAGCAAATTGCAACATCAGTGCATCAGACGCCCGTTCAGATCCCACTAGCCCAGGTCCCTACAACCCCCCCGCCCCGCCTTCTCCCTCTCCCTGTCCCCAAGAAATCTCACATGCCCATGCCCCCTCCACCCCCGATTATGCAAGTTCAGCACAACTTTCTTCCGCGCAAAATCCCTTGTGTGGTGATATGCATCGTGATCCTCGATACTCCCCACCCAATACAGACAACAAGGCACCCCTCCGCCTCCTCCGCCCCCTCCGAACCCTCCCCGTGCCCGTGCGCATGCCAGTGTCCGGTTCCGTGTCTGTCAACAGGCTCAACAACCCACACGCACGTACACCCCAAACAACCCCTGACGCTGGGGACGATCATCGTCCACAGCACCCAGGCATTTTCCCACCCCGTCCACGAGGTCCTCTGGTAGATTGCTGCTCTGGTTGCCGGTGCTGCAGGGGAGGTTGTTGTGCACGGGTTTTTGGTGTAGTCTGACAGTAGGGCATGGGTTACGGTCGGGGATGAGGAGGAGGATGTTGGTTTGAGTGTGGGTGCCGGTGAGGATGGGGACGGGCGTTGTTGTAGTTGTTCGAGGAGTCTCGATATCGAGGTCCATGGGTCAGAGGCGAGGAAGGCGTGGTGCGGGTTTAGAGCGTCGCGGACTACAGAGTATCAACCACATCATGCCATGTTAGCATCTCGACAGGAATAAAGACAATAAGAATATGAAGACAGAGTGAGTAAGTGAGGGCAGACAAACAAACATGAACCTCAACCTTCCAACCCTCCTCAACACAACCCCCCCAGTAACACCTCCTCACGTTGACGGGCGAGTGAGACCATTCCAAAATAGGCCGCAACAGCAAACAAAGTGCAACAGGGGAGTCTCCGATTGCTCTCGTCAGTCTGCGGGGAGCTCCCGAGGTTAATTTTAGGAGCATTACTACAAAAGGTCGGTTGAAGCTTTGGGGCTTCGGAGTACAGAAGTCCATCAGCCAAGAAGAATAGAAAGGCTAGAAAGGAGATCTTGTCAATCGTTTAAGGAAACATTGAATTCATGCCTACTGCTCTAAGGCTAGTAGATGTAGCTATTGTGCAAATTGATCTGCTTAGTATGATGGGTACAACTCGTCCAAGGCTTCTCAGTCGCATCTCACCACAGGCCAGCAAGCCTGGTCATGTCCCTCCCATCAAGCAAAAACAAAATATGAAGGAGGCGTGCAACATCAACAGACATGATGATCAGCCCATTTCACGGCCATTCACTGCGAATCTCCTCCGAGACACCTACCCTCCTTGCCCTCTGTGGCCTGGCAAAAATAGTGTGCGCAGCAGTGCTTTCCCAATCCGCACTTCTTGGGGCACTCCTTTATGGTACCCACGCTCTTGACGTGGTCGGTGGTATCGAAAACGCTCGTGGCATTGGCGTAGAAGTACGAGTCGTCCTGGACAATCAAGCAGTGCGTTAGCCTAGCTATCCAAGAATGAGATGTGTCGCGAGAGTATGTATAACTTACGTCCTCGGCGATGAGGATGAGTTTAGCAGAGTCTTCAGTAGAGTCTTCAGTAGAATCTTCGGCAGAGCGCTGTTCAATGGGGGTATTATCCTCGGGCGCGGCAGGAACAATGGTGCCATCTTCAGCCTTGACGCCCCTGGTGCACCAGTTGACGGTACAAAAGTCACCAGGGCAGCAGTCAGCATTGGTGAAGCAAGTGCCGCGACACTGTCTGGCGGTGAGCTGTAGAAGGAAGGTCAATGTTAGTTCCATGGTCAAGGCAGCAGATGTTGAAGGCTTGGGGAACACTTACCAAGCTATCGTCGGCACGAGCGACGTTAGAGTGCAAAGCAAGGGCTATAGAGCAAAATGTGTTTAGACATGGCCCGTAAAGATGATATATATTGGGCAACTGGTACTTACGATTGGGAGCCGCGCCTCCAACGGCAGCCAGGAGGGCAACGGAGATCAAGGTTGAGAAGATGTGCATAGTGATAGAGATCCACGGTTTGTAGTCGAGAGACTTCGAAGTGCAGAACGTGAGATGAGCGGAGTATGGAGGGAATATAGAGGCCAGAGTAAGCTGAGAAGAGAGAGGCAACAAAAAAGGAGGGGATGAGCAGGCAAGAGCTGCAGATTTATAGATAAAGGATGCGGGAAAGATCACGCTTCTTCGCTTAGGCTTCACAGGACATTCACGCATCAGTTGGGTTGCCAGAATATTCGAGGGTCAATCTGGGATACAAAGGAATGCAGGCAGGGAATAGAAGATGTCATAGCTATCCAGTCAACTTGCTATATCAGGGCACGCCTGTATCAGAGTCTCCACCCTTAGGAGATCTTTAGCAGTCTTCAGCCTTGACTGTCTCAGGAAAGTGAAGTTGAAGAGGATAATTTGGAAGCTGATTTGTTCAGAGAGTTGTATCTTTTCTAAACCGCGCACTGAAAGCAGGTTCCCTGGACAGAGCCCGGGTGAATGACCAATTCACAAGAGCTGGTTCTGCAGAACCAGCAGATCATTTCTCCAAATCACGTTTGGAAGCGGCTCGGTGGATGATAGCTGGAACGGGAGTTAAACAGCTGTGGTCGATTGGCGAGATAATGGTCGATATCATCCGTGTAGAGATATGAAATGCTTCCAGTCTCATTATCTCCGACTATAAACGAGCCTGCAACGACGTCATTAAGATGGGCAATTGGCACTTCCCGGGCTGATGGAACGGCAGGACATGTAGGAATACCCAAGCACTCACCACCAGGTTGTTTTTGGCTGCCTCGATGAGCTATTATATTGCATGAGCGGGGACATGAAACTCACTTGATATTCGAGTCTGCATTTCAAGCCTCTATAGCATGGAACATTAATAATATCGACAAAAGGTGAAAAAAGGTAATTGCTAGCCTCAGAAAACCCAGAAATGCGCCAGCGAAGCGATTTTGCGTGGGGAAAAAGCAACTCTGAGATCTCAAGACTGAGGTCCCCAGGTGCTGTATGGAGACCCTCCGTCGCCAAATGCCCAATAATGTACATATAATTCGACCACTCCGACGCCCCCCTCCAGAGATAGCAACTACACCCCAATAACTAAGAAAAGCCAGCTGAAGGAGCCCATCGGCGATCACGCCAGCCCTTCTAAACCCGCTGTCATGGTTAGAACACATTCGGCGGGTTCTCCCAACATTAGGCAAGCTTACCTCCGTACGTCGGCCTCCCCCCCGTAGTTCCAGACGCCGCTTCAGCATTTCCGTCTTTATCCGGTCCCCCTATCATGGTTAGAACACATTCAGCGATGTTCTTCAGAACTATGGCGAGCTTACCTCTCTAAGTCGGCCTTCCTCCAGTCGTTCCTGGAGTTGCCTTATCTTTTTCTCCCTTATTCGGTCTCGCTGTCATGGTTAGAACACAGTCGGCGGGTATTCCCAATATCGTGCAAGCTTACCTCCCCAAATTGGGCTTCCAAGAGTTCCAACTCCTCCTGGCGTCGCCTCTCCCTTTCCTCCCTTATCTGGTCCCGCCGTTCCTGCTTGATAACCTCGGGGCCATTGTCTGCCGCCCATATATCAAGAAAGTCCTTGTCCTCTAGCGCTCTTTCGACCGTGTGCGTCCTGCCGTTCCTTTCGATGTCTTTTACGTATTTGCTCTTCGTCGGGGGCATAAGTTTCGTCACGAACGGTGTAAGCTGGAGGCCAGGTTAGAACCTGTCCAGTAGAGTAATTGACGCCGTTTCCGCCAAAACCAAGCAACATACCTTGAATTCGTTCAGATTCTCAGGTACAACGTATGTGCGGACCTTCCTCCAGTCGATCACATAAGATCCGTTCTTTGCGAAGAAACCCATCGAACCCGTCCGGTTACCTTTGTAGTAACCACCATTGACCTGCTTCGTGGTCAAGCGCAAGCGCGCCATCAGCGGCTGAGTAGCTCTGACCATCTTGATGGCTCGAGATGGTCGACCGATCCAGAACGACTTGAGTGGTTCCCTCGTGTCGTTCCTCGAAATGCGGAGGGAGTTGAGGTTGGTTGGCCGTCGGCCGAGCTCTCCGCCTTGCCAAGAGAATATTTTTTTTCTGCCGCCAACGATAAGGGCAAAAAAAACTGTTGCACTAACGGAGAAGCTTCGTTTGGGCTGAGTTTTCGCAGGGCATCTGTTTGTCTGATATTCTTCTGCGCCTGTTTCTATTATTTCTAGGCGCGAAGATGCCACGCAAACAGACTCAGCTCCGCGGTCCTCGAGACGACTCATTCAAGAAGAAACAGCCCGCATCAAAGAAACGGTCCGGAAAGATTCTCAACGCTCTCTCGATCGCGGAAAGAGAAACCCCTCAGCGGGCCAAGATCCGACGCAGCCGGTTAGGTGACGATGACGATTATTTCAAGCGCAAGCGGAATACGGGAAGAGACGAAGAGGACTCTGATGGTCCGAATAACAAGCGTCGTCGCACGGGCGACGAATCTTCCGAGGACGAGTCGAATGAAGGTAGTGACGGTGAAGGCCACAGGTGGAAAATCGGGGTCGGCAGCGACAATGACAGCGAACTGGACAGTGACGAGGCCATGGGCTCCAGTGACGAGGAGAGGTTTGAAGGGTTCACCTTCCGAGGGAGCTCGACGTCCAAGGACAAGTCGGGGGGGAAAGTTCAGAAATCGAAACGGGAACTTGGGTTAAACCTATCCGAAGGGGCAGACTCCGATGCGGATGAGGATGTGGATGATGAGGACGATCTCGGAGAAGACGCCATCGATCTCGTAGCTGCATGGGATATGAATGCCGCCGAGGAAGAGGAGGAAGCGAAGAAGGCCGCATCCAAGTCAAAGCAGCGCGTCGAGAGCGAAGATTCTGACGATAGTGTCTCTGAGAGCGAAGACGACAGCGATTCCGATGACGAACAGGACGGATCCGAGCTATCACTGAGCGATGAAGAAGGTGGAAACGAAGATGGACTCTCGAAACTACAGAACTTCGTGAATTCCATGGAGACAGGAGATGCTTCTAAGACACGAAAGACGAAAAGCGGACAAGAGCATCTCAACCCAACTGAGTTTGGATTGACAGCTGCACGAAAGCTAACAGTGGCCGACCTTCTCCCATCAATTACCGACTCGCGACTCAAGAGCTCCCTCAAGCATGTTGAGTCCGCTGTGTCATCTGGCAAAACCACGTCAGGAATTCCCGGGAAACTGGATGCGCCGCTCGCCAAACGGCAACAAGACCGCCTTGACCGAGCAGCAGCGTACGAGAAGAGCAAAGAGACCCTTGGCCGCTGGATCGAAACGGTCAAGGCAAATCGCAGGGCTGAACATCTAATGTTTCCCCTGCCCGACCCGGATGCCCAGCTATCACATCGCTTGGGAGTGGTTGAACCTCAAACTGGACTTGAGACTGCGATTCGGGATATCCTTGTTGAAAGCGGGCTCGCGGATGCTCAAGGGAAATCTGCTGAAGATCAAGTACAGGAGATTGAGGAATTACAGGCACGGCAACTTCCCATTGAAGAGATACGTGCCCGAAGAGCCGAGTTGCGTAAACATCGTGACTTAATGTTCAGAGAAGAGGTCCGAGCTAGGAGGATTAAGAAAATCAAGAGCAAGTCGTACCGCCGTGTACACCGAAAGGAACAAGAGAAATTGGAGCTGAAAGAAAGGCAAGCTCTTTTACTGGCTGGGGTAGACTTGGAGGAGCAGGATCGGGAGCTGAATGAACGCCGGCGAGCCGAGGCCAGGATGGGTTCCAAGCATAAAGAGAGCAAATGGGCAAAGAGTCTGAAGCAGACTGGCAGAACAGCGTGGGATGAAGATGCTCGGCAAGGCGCGGTTGAAATGGTTCAGCGAGAGGAAGAGCTACGACAGCGGATTGAGGGCAAACGGGTGACCAGGGGTGAAGAGGACTACCTTGGATCCAGCTCAGAATCCGAATCCGAAAACGAGAACCCATGGGAGGAAGAAGATTCCGACGCTGAAAAGTGCAAGCTTCTCAAGAAGCTCAATAACCTGGAAGGGAGCGGCGAAGCCGACGAGGAAGTCAAAGGGCCTCATACCAAGCTGTTGTCCATGAAGTTCATGCAAAACGCAGAGGCCGCCCGCAAAGCAGAAAATGACGCCGAAATTCGCCGCCTGAACCGCGAGCTACAAGGAGGCGAGGAATCTGAGTCCGAGGCTGAGTCTGAAGTCGGCCGACGTAAATTTGGCCATTCCTCGGACAAGAAAGCCGAGAAAGAGGAGGGTAAGAAACAGCACACCCGTAATGAATTCGAGGAGCCTCCAGCGTCAGACGAGGAAGCTGTACATGTTTCGCCTGATGACGCTGAATCCAAGGCCAAAACTTCTCGCAACAATTCTCTCGGAAACAAAACAAAACCAAACGCGAAATCAAGGGGGACACCACGAGCTGCGCAAGCTACAGAAGCTCTCGCGCAGGATGAGTCTGGCGGCGAGGAGGACAACCCGTGGCTCATGGAAGCGTCTGGGAAAAGCCGTCGCACGAAAGCCAAAGACTCTCAGCAGACAATCGATATAATTCCGGCAATTACGGACACCGGAAAACCCAAGTCCAAGAAAGCTTCCGCAGTTCCACAGGCCAAAACGTCTACACCGCAACTGCGCGATATGCACGGTGAGTATGACAGCGACGACGAGGACAGCGTGCCGGTACTACTTAAGAATCACGACCTCGTGAAGAGAGCATTTGCTGGTGATGAGGTTGTGCAGGAATTTGAGCAAGAGAAGCTCGACACCGTCAAAGATGAGGGGGATAAGGTGATCGACGAGACACTCCCCGGCTGGGGCAGCTGGACTGGAGACGGAGTAAGCAAGAAGCAGCAGAAGCGTCAGAAGCGGGTCTTGACCACTGTCGAGGGAGTAAAGCCTGAGAAGCGGAAGGACGCTAAACTCTCGCGCGTCATCATCAACGAGAGAAGCATCAAGAAGGTAAGAAACGACCCCTGGGTGGAATTTTTTCGTGATCCGCTAACATGTTCCTATCTCACCTGCGTAGAACAACAAGTACCTCGCAACCCAGCTCCCTCACCCATTTGAGACAAAGCAACAGTACGAGCGGTCCCTCCGAATCCCCATTGGCCCTGAGTGGTCTACGAAAGAAACTTTCCAGGCGTCTACCAAGCCTCGCGTGATGATAAAGCAGGGAATTATCAAGCCGATGGAGAAACCCATGGTATAGTCGCAATTCCGCTGCTGGTCAGTTGTTGGCATGTAATGTATATACTGCTCTGTAGGAGCGAGCGTCTCGGCTGCTCAAAAACATTTTGCATCATGACAACCCCGACTCAACCTGTTTCGGAGAAAGTAGGAGACATACGTAGCCCCTGAGGAGAAAGATGACCCGTCGCTTCCCAGCAACGTTAATTCCCGCAAACTAGGATGACCTGGGGGGACCTCGGAACTCTTCTATAGATTCCTCATTGGGATCTTTTCGCACGTGACTAGGGCAAGAGAGCCCTAAGATCACTCTTCAAAGGGAAAATGGAGAGTTGGTTTAGGCTTAGGGTGGGATGTATCCATGGATATATCGATGGATCCATCCACCCCACGCCTCCTCTGCCCTCCCACGCTCCCCCACGCCTCTGGATCCGACGATCCCCATACTTGCCGAGTCTGAATGCCCCCCAGGTCGTCCGAAATTTTGTTCCGCAAGCTCTGTTGCCCGGCGTTCGTCTCCAGTCTCTGTACCCAGTGCTTCCGTATCTTTGTGCGTGGTGCGTTGGGACTCGCAATGGTGGGAAAGAGAACGGCAGGCACAGGGGAATTCGGCTTTGAGGCCGTCTTTCGGTTCCAGAGGAAGGCCGAAGATCTCGGCTTCTCAGTGGCCTCAGAAGCCTCGGAATATTCTCGGCAGATGGGTTTCATCCCGCACCATATCCACATAGCTGCACCAGTCGAAAGGCTGTCTCGAGCAGAAAAACGTCACAGTTAGCAACATGTGCGTGCCAACACCAAGTTCCAGTGCATGCTCCTTGGAAATCTGGCGATCTGATTGGGAGCTCAGTGCGGGCTCCCTAAAGCGCATGCGATTCTTGGTCCGCCTGAACCCCATACCTCCGGAGGAGTATTCCAGAACCGGCAAGCCGAACCATCTCGGGACCACAAGTTAAGGTGTGACTCGTGGGATCGGCGGCGAACGCACAGAGCCATGTTTCTATTGAGAGAATCAAATATCTTTTATTCCCCTTCCCCACGGGGGCTTTTATCCCCAGAGCAAATTTCATGTCAGGTTTCACTCACCCCTCTGTTCCTCTTTCACACTCTCCCGCAGAGCACTAACCATGGCGGACGAGATATCTAAGACCGGCTCTGATGCCGCTCAGATCGAGAAGCAAAATATCGAGACAGTGGAGAAGCCCAATGCTTCTGGGATCTCCTCCTCAATTGACCCGACACGGCGAGCGCAGCTAGAGAAAAGCTTGAAGCGCAAACTCGATGCTCGCTGTTCCCTCTTCGTCCTCATTTACATCATGAACTACCTGGATCGCAACAACATTGCCGCTGCTCGTCTCAAGGGCCTCGAAGAAGATCTAGACCTGGATTACAGTGAATACGCAACCTGTCTCAGTATTCTCTATGTGGGATATATCCTGATGCAGGTGCCTTCCAACATCTTCATCAACCGCATCTCACGACCATCAATTTACATTGGCGCTATCATGCTTCTTTGGGGTCTTATCTCGACTCTCTCCGGTGTCGCCCATAACTTCGCAGGAATGGTTTCAATCCGGTTTTTCTTGGGCTTCGTTGAGGCTGCTTTCCTGCCTGGTGCCCTCATGATTCTGTCAAAATGGTATACCCGCCGAGAGCTCACGACCCGGAATGCCATTCTTTTCTGTGGAAATCTCATCTCCAATGCCTTTTCTGCTCTTGTTGGAGCTGGAGTCCTCTCCAATATGCAGGGTGTTCTCGGACACGCTGCCTGGCGCTGGCTCTTCTGGAGTAAGCTAACTCGTGCCTCCCTGTTACATCAGTAACTGACAATGTTTCTTTCCAGTCGAGGGCGCCGCCACGATGGCGATCGCCATCTCTGCAGGATTTATTCTTCCCGATCTACCCCATAATACACGCGGCTTCACCAAGGAGGAGCTCGAGGTTGCTCAACTACGGATGACCGAGGATGTTGGTGAAGCTGACGTCGATTCTGAGGAGCAAGGGCCGTGGGATGGCTTATTCATGGCTGCTAAGGATAGCAAGATCTATATTATGATGATCACTTTTACCGCTTACGTCGTTGGCCTCTCTTTCAACGCCTTCTTTGTAAGCTTTCACTTCACTCTTTGATGCCCTCCGCTAACCCAAATCCAGCCCACTCTAACTGGGACCCTCGGCTTCGGCTATGTGCCAACTCTACTCATGAGCGCTCCTCCATGGATATTTTCCTGCCTCTTTTCGCTGTGTGTCGCCTGGAGCTCTGACCGGTATCAGGAGAAGGTTCGTCATCACTGCTTCATCGAAACTAGGTTACCAAATTGCTTACGCTGCTCTAGTTCTGGCATATCGTCGGCCCCATCCTTGTCGGCCTCCTCGGCTTCATTATCAGCATGTCTACATTGAATGTCGCAGCCCGCTACGTTGCTCTCTTCCTCCAGGCAGCATCTTACGCTGGGTAAGTCCTTGGTCCGTTCCCATTGTCCAACTCCCGCTTAAGCTGACGAAATCAGATTCATCGTCTTCTACTCCTGGATCAGTACATCCTTCCCTCGCCCGCCCGCCAAGCGTGCCGTCGCCATAGCCATGATTAACGCCTTCAGCCAGCTGGGCAACGTCGCCGGTTCGTACGTCTGGGATCTGGAAGCAAACGGATTCCGTCAGAGCTACGGCATCGTGACAGCCATGTTCGGTGTTACGATCGTAGGATGTCTATACTTCCGCATGGTGCTCTCCCGGCTTAACGACAAGCTTGAGGAGCAGGATTCGCTACCGGATGAGGCACACGATGCTATTGATGTGGCAGATGAGAGTCTGAGGATGCAGAAGGGGTTCAGATACCTTGTCTAAGCTTGCAGTTGGGGGGGGGCGATTGTGCCCGTTATGTGCCCGTGATGGATCTTGCTGGTCAGTTGATGGAGTCCGAATGCTTCTGGAAAAGCATAGTATAGGATATATGATGGCTGAAAAGTACACATTTTGCATCACTTGTTTGATCCACATCTCGCATCTTAATGAGAAAAGTGCGATGCTACTCCATCGTCAAATCGCTGGCCCATTATTATCACGATACCCGATCATTTTCAGTGAGCAAAGCTTACTATAATAGTCGAAATCCCTGTTTGTTGGTCATCTCGGTCCAATTCGCCGGAGATGATCAGGTCTGCTGAGAGACGCGGGGCAGCCACACTGTAACCTTGAGTGAACCTCAAGTCTTCCCTCTTCCTCCTCGCACGACCACATGGACATGATGAGGCTTGGATTCAGGCTCCAAAATGCAGTCTGGTTTCGATTCCGTTGCGGAGAATCTGCGAGATTCGTCGTCGCGGAAAACTTTTGGGGCGCATTCCAGGGGCGCCGTGCTCCCATCCCGATCGAGATGGATGGTAAACAATGAACCGGGAAGTAAAGGCCTGTGCTTGCAGGTCATGCTGAAAGCCTGAGAGGTCTGGTCAAGAGATCCCGAGTCGCTCTTTCATCAGGTTGTTTTGTCTGGTTTTGTCCCAGGATCATGATCTGGGGATATTTCAGTTGCCCGTTCTGCTGCTCTGCTCCACCTCTTTCCGTCTCTGTTCCTCATCCATCTTCGTCATCGTCATCCTCTCTCCTCTTCATCCCCAAAGTCGCAAAAGGTCGATAGCAGTTTCTTGTCAGGCGATTCGGTCAGTCGCTCTCTGTAAGTTCTCCTCACCGATCGCATTTTGTCACTCGTGGTCCCCGACCAGGACCTGCCCACATTCCAATCCCTCTCGGCCACCTGGGCACCCTACATTGCTTTCCCTTTTTGGTGACCGTCATCGTTGTTTGTTGTGACTCGAGGCTCACGTCTACCCAGATCGACATTCTCGTGGTACGTTGCAATCCCTGAACGGCTTACACCCATCTCGCCCAGCATATTCCGCCAGGGAGTGGAGTTGTTTGCTCGGGCCTACCGAGATTCCCATCCATCGTGCCTGGAATCTGTTGACATTCGGGTCCGGTGAGCTCACTATTCCCTCTTATTCAATATGATTGCCTCTGTCTTGTCTGCATCTTGTACTCCACTGCAACCCATCTGCCCCGCTTGTTCGTTCTCTATACCAGGGCCAACCGTCACGGTTCCCATCACGCTCCTTTACATGCTGCCAATCTCGAAGTATAATATTCCTGGATCGCCTATTTCCGCTTGTGATTCCAGTCTCTTCCTTTTTATCCCCTGGAGCAACATATAGACCATTTAGATGGGTTAGAACGTTTCACGTTGATCGTTCAACATCACCTCCTATATATTGACCTACTTGCGTGTCAATTCATCTTTATTTTGTATATTCGAGGGTCGAACTTTGCGTTTACGAGCAGCCCAAAATGCAGGCGACATATAAGCAGCGCCTGGTGACCTTGCTAATATGGCTACTGGCCGTGAAGACAGTGCAGCCTGCCCCAGCTCCCACTCAGCCAACTGTTGCATCAGAAACGACCCAATATCCGCCTTCTACTCAAGGCGCACGACTGTTGCTACCCGAGACACAAGGTGTAAGTACATCAAGTGTCATTGGCTAAGTTCTTGCTAACCCAAGACAGGTCTATCATACTGAACTTGAACGCGAAGGCCACGAATTGGAACAGCCCACCCCAACAGCTTCGGCCGGGACTCTTGGGATAAATGATCTACTTAATACCCTGGGGCAGCCTGAGTCTTTGATTGACTGGCTGCTTGGCAACTCTGATAGCCCGTCTGACGATCCAGCTGAACCATCCCCGGAGCCAGCTTCAGCTTCAGCTCCTTATCCGGACTCAGATCTCTCTGCAACGCCTACACCCACCACCTCGCCTTCGAGCTCCAGCACGACCGAGAACCAAACTTCAGTCACTCTGCCGTCTAGCCTTCCCACTAAGACTACCACAACTTCGGTCTCAGCTCCACCAGCAAGCACATTTTCCATCCACCCCGTCGAAGGTCTGTCAACTACGGTATATAAGCTGAGATTATGCTAACAGGCATATGGTGTTAGACACATCCTCCATGGCCGCAAACCAAGACGTATTTGTTCCAGTTGGAACCGGGCCGATTCCGTCAGCGATAACATCCCGAAATGACCATCCCGTGGCCAAGCATGGAGTTGTAAGTGCCAATGCGCCGAGTCTCTATCAGCCATTCTAATAGCTTTAGAACTCCTCGAACCCGATTGAAACGAACAAATTCCACAGCGCGCTTTTCCTTGGAACCCAGACGAACGCCACCTTCACTCATCCCTACACGCTAGCATGGGCGAAAGGGAGTGGAAACCTGCAAAGTTTCGGCATGGCTATCTCGCACGTTGAACCAAACTTGATCGCATACGGGCCGACCAATTCCAAGCTACCGGGGAACCCAGTGTCTTACTATATCAACCCTATCGGCATCCAGTCTATCATTCTGTCGGCTACGGAGCTTTCGCGTTCCACGGTGCTGACTGTAGAAAATCCCTTGTCGCTTTCAGCTAATGCTGTCCTGCGACCCAAGGCGGGATCTTCTCAGGGGATTACTATTCCAGTGGTACAGGGTATGGCCTATGTGACCGGGGTTTACACGCAATTGCAACCTGTTCTCCAGAGCGGAGTTCATTTCCGCCAGGTGGTGACCGTCGGCTCGCCCAGGTCCGGAATCTTCAAATATCGCGCCACTCTTGAGGATGGCACTATTTGGCTGATCTACGTAACCCCGCAGGATGGGCGGGATCCTAACTTACAGCTGGTATCAACTACTGATCTCCGGGGGCTTCCTGGTTGGTCAGGCACCATTCAAGTTGCAAAGAATCCAGCAGGGTCTGCGGGAGAGAGCTTCTATGATAATTCGTCCGGCGTCTTCCCCACTGAAGCGATTGTTTCTGGTTCAGTCAACAACCGTACTGGCACATATCGCCTCGCCTGGGCCAAGGCCGGCAAAGATGTCCAGAATACACCCCTCATGATGTTCGCTCTGCCTCATCATGTCGAGTCGTTCGACTCACAGACCAGAGGACGAGCCGTCAACATCACGCTACGGACCACTACGAAAGGAATTGCAAGAGCGGTAATTGGTGAATACTGGACGATGACAGAGCCTGACCTCCCGACGACTATGGATTTCGCTCCGTGGAGCATCGCTACAGGTAGCACCAGTCAACTTTCCGCTGCAGCCCAAGCAGCTATTAGGGACGTGGCTACGACTGAGCTCCAGCAGGACATCGATGGCCAAACCAACTTGAACAGCATGTATTACAGTGGCAAGGCTCTCAGTAAGTTCGCTACCATTATATACACCGTGGATAGGCTGCTCGGCGACCACGCCACAGCCGCACCTGCCCTTGAGCGGCTGAAGCAGGCCTTTGCCCGCTTCGTTCAGAACAGACAGGAATACCCACTCGTTTACGATACCGTCTGGAAGGGGATTGTGTCTTCTGCCAGTTACGGCGGCGATGTAGGCGCCGATTTCGGAAACACGCTCTACAATGACCACCACTTCCACTACGGATATTTCATCCATGCCGCCGCTATAATCGGAAGTCTTGATCCGAACTGGGTTGAGGGCAACAGGGAGTGGGTTAACGCGCTCGTGCGTGACGCAGGAAACCCAGCGGCGAATGACCCCTTGTTCCCATTTTCACGCGCCTTCGATTGGTATCATGGACACTCGTGGGCTAAGGGTCTTTTTGAGTCGTTTGACGGGAAGGACCAAGAGTCGTCGTCGGAGGATACCATGTTTGCTTATGCCATCAAGATGTGGGGGAAGACAAGCGGCGATGCCAGCATGGAGGCACGAGGCAATCTCATGCTTGGTATTTTACGGCGGACGCTACACAATTATTTCCTGATGGATAGCGACAACGCCAACCACCCTTCCAACTTCATCGGCAACAAGGTCACCGGAATTGTAAGTCGCAACACCTTGACGACATTTCAACAACTAATAGGCCAAACAGCTGTTCGAGAACAAGGTCGACCACACAACCTACTTTGGAAATAACCTCGAATACATCCAAGGGTATCTACCCCTCCCCTCCAATTCATTGAAAGACTCTTCTAACAAGGAAAAAAAAAAGAATTCATATGCTCCCCCTCCTCCCGTCATCCCCATACGTGCGCAGCCAGAAATTTGTTCGCGAGGAGTGGAACGCCATCTTCGCATCGAACGCCGCCACCCCGGCCGAGAATGTCGAGGGCGGATGGAAGGGCGTCCTCTACTCCAACCTCGCGCTTATCGACCCCGCTGCTTCGTGGCGGTTCTTTGCACAGCCTAACTTCGACTCCAGCTGGATCGACGGGGGAGCCTCGCGCACGTGGTCTCTTACATTTGCTGCAGGTGAGTTCATCTAAATCGTGGCGGGGCTTCCATGAAGTTGTGAGTTGCTCATACAGACTAGGACTCGGCGGAGGACCGGCTTGATAGACTAGCCTGGGGATTAAGCAGTGGGAGTTTGATCAGCTTGTTAACTTTACATCGACATAGTCTTCGAGGTGTTGCTCTTCGACGCATGATATCTCTCTCGTTTCCACCTGGTTTCGACCGGGTATTTCTTGCAGATTTTTATATCGTAGACTACATTCTAATACACTGATTTCCAGCCACCTGGCTCTCCGGTGGAAAGGAGAGAGAGTGCTGCTCGTTTTTTCGAATACCCGCGATGTCTAGGCTGACGTCACGCCTGGATATGAAGCGCAGCTCCCTTTCAAGCCACGGAGAACGAGAACGGGGCTTCCTCAGAGGACAACATAGAAGATCGGAAAACAACTGCGCCATTTTTCAGAAAAGTGGCCAATAAGACCAGATCCAAAGCGTTGAGTTGTTCCACCACAGCCACCTGAAAAGTCAAAGCCCTTCGGCACTTGAGACTTCGCTGGCGTCGGCGGGGGGAAAGGAGACCAATCAGGGCACGGATTGGGAGGAAGAAAGTCCGTCGGACCCTGATGTTCGCGGTGCTGTGTCCGCTCGCAGCGGTGCTGTCGCCGTCGTTGCTTGGGTCCCGAACATTTTTCCCTTTTGGGAGGTAGCGGGGTGCCTCATCACTTGAAGAGGGGATTTAAACGGTCTGTCTGGGTTCGGATTCTGGTCCCCTCGACATCAGTAGAACCAGATCTTTCTGTCTGGTAACTCACTCCATGGCGTCTCCGGTTGAGTCCAAATGTATCGTCTCAGGATTTCGCTGAGCTCCATCCCTGCCGAGAATTCTCAGTGCTCATCAAAGCGCCCATGTTCTCGGCGGGTGGAGTTGACAATCCACTGAGGCTGTGCAAGAGGAGCTTTCTCTTGACTTTTTGCAACTCGTCCAATGAACTCAAGCCTCTCTGGACTCTGGGCAGATTCTTTTCCCTTGTCCTGCTCGCTCCGGAGCAGTTCTGCGTGAAAGTCAAACCTTCCAGCCACATCAATCTCAACCATGGCTCGCGCCGTCACCCTGCGTCCACCCGAGAGACCCTGATTCATTCCACACCCCCTCCTCAACCAAGATAGTTAATCTCCTCTGCTGCCGGCAAACATTGTTTGAGCTGGGACAATCCCGCTGGCCCAAGACTCTTCGCTCCTCGTACTTATACGGCCGCTTGTCGAATCTGCACCGAGCGTCGCCACAAGCACCGCTGCTTCCTCATGTGTAGGTGCTTTCTGCCCTTCAAACTTCCCTCAACCTTCTTCAACATCATCGATCATCTTCTTCCTTTGGTTCATTCCCCTTGATCCGAGACTTCCCCTCCTTTCATCATACCGACGTTATCATTCGTCGTCTCTTTCCGGTCTTCTGATCCACACTGCTGGTTTCCTTCAGTGCTTCTGGATCATCACTCTCTCCTTTACCAACCTCAGTTTCTTTTCTTGTAACTCTTTCTCTCCAACTACTTTTGTTCTCTTTGCTTTAATTCTTCTATACTATCCATCCTTGCGCCTTTAATGGGCAGTTCAATCCTCGCCGACTCCGCTTCGACCCAATCCGTCCGAGGGCTGCCGTGAGCTAACAGTCCTGCGCAACCGCGACACAGCATCGAGAAGTATCTTCTCCAGTTTCCGAAGACACAGTTGGGGTCCTCCAAGAACAATGTCGGGCCTTTCAAACAGCAATGGCTTCCAGGAGCCTGACGAGAGAGAAGCCTTGATTGGCGACCCTCACCGTCGGAATTCAGCTCGATTCAAACCTGAACTCCACTGGTCGAACTGGCCATCACAAGCTGTGCGCCTGACCTGGGCCACTATCTCGCGGGACTATGTCAACGTCCTTCTTATCTTCGTTCCCTTGGGTATCATCGCGGGTGCGCTCCATTGGGACAGTACCGCTGTGTTCACCCTGAACTTCTTGGCTATCGTCCCGCTTGCTTCGCTGCTGAGCTTCGCAACGGAGGAGTTGGCGGCTACTTTGGGCCAGGCGCTGGGTGGGCTGATGAATGCGACTTTCGGAAATGCCGTTGAGCTGATTGTACGGTATTCTTTTCCCTATGTGATGACCTGGGCTAATAGTTTCATCAATAGGTCAGCATCATTGCCCTGAAAGACCACCAGATTCGTGTTGTTCAAGCCAGCATGCTCGGTAGCATCCTTTCCAACATTCTACTCGTGCTCGGATGCTGTTTCCTGGTCGGCGGTATTCGATACCCTGAGCAGTCGTTCAACAGCACGGTTGCGTCGACCATGTCGTCTCTCATGACCGTTTCGTCCGCCTCGCTGATTATCCCGGCTACTCTCTACGCATCCTTGGCTTCCGCCAAAGACCCGAGCCATAAAACCGAGAATATTCTCTTCTTGTCTCACTGGACGGCCATCATTCTACTCGTTCTCTATATAATATACCTCTTCTTCCAGCTGAGGTCGCACGCCCATCTCTTTGAGGAAGTCAACAACGAAGCCTCCGGTGATCCAGAAAGCGCCGGAGAAGGCAACGAGGAGCATGAAGAGGAGCACCTGTTGAATCCGTGGGCTGCCAGCATTGCCTTGGTCATCGTGACTGTTCTTGTTGCCATCTGCGCTGACTATCTGGTTGGCAGCATTGATAGCATTGTGGAAAAGACAGGAATGAGCCGTACGTTCATTGGTCTTGTTCTGATTCCCATTGTCGGAAATGCTGCGGAGCATGTGACGGCTGTTATCGTCGCTTACAAGGGCAAGATGGATCTTGCAATTGGCGTCGCCATCGGAAGCAGTCTCCAGATTGCTCTATTCGTCACCCCATTCCTCGTCATCCTCGGCTGGATCATGAATGTGGACATGACATTGCATTTCCATATTTTCGAGACCGTCGCATTCTTCATCTCGGGGCTCGTCGTGACATTCCTCATCCAAGACGGAAAGTCCAACTACCTCGAGGGCTGCCTGTGCTTGGGGATGTATTTGATCCTCGCGCTTGCCTTCTACGTGTATCCTGACAATGTGGATGAGGACGCTCTCTTCCACGCCCTGAAGCTGCGGTAAAAGCTAGGCTATACCGATGCTCCAAAGAGTGGATTTCTCATCAGTTGGTTGATTTCTCAGCGCTTTTCTGTTTTTTCTCCTGTCGCTAAAGCATTTGGTTATGCGACGACCCCTTGACCTACTACAAGAGCTACCTACGCTCTCTGTTGTCTCTTATATCTCTTTGAACACATATCAAAGCCGAGCAGCTTGCTTCACTTTGCACTGCGGGTCAGTTACATTTACAGCGGGTACTTCAGCTCAGGCTTATGCCTTGCACTCAACCTTTTTCTTTGCTTGTCGATGTTTGGACTGAAAACGGACGGGGGTTATTGGATTGGGATTGACCAGATTTGAGTCTCTAATTTAGGAATTCTCGGGATGCAATTGTAGGAAAACGGTCCGAATTGGCACTGCAAATTCTTCGTCTCATACTATAGAATTTCCTCGTAACCATCCAGCAATGATTTCACACTGACGCGGATGTCTTGGCATCGAAGGCTGGATGACTCAGCTCAAAATGGAGAGGAAAAACGTTCGCCGGTGGAAACCAAAATATCCCCGAACTGTCCACACAGTCTGCGCTGTGCGCTCAATTCGCAGACAGACAGACAGACAAATAGACACAGCATGCCACCTTTACTCAACCTCTTCGCTGCGCGGACAGCAGTCCCTGCACTTCGGCAATCCGCGCCCCGACACTGTCTTGCGTCGACGAAGGCACACCGGGTACATGCACATGGAATTACTGGACAGCAGCGAAGGTGGAATTCGAATTCAGATTATTCACGACCAGACGGAAAGACACCGGAGGAGGCTCAGCGCGCCGCAGAGTCCATGCCCCATGTGAGCGAGGAGGCAGCAGAGATCAACAAGATCATTGACAAGGAAAAGTGGTGTGATGGAGTACCGTCGAGTCCGGAGTTGGAGCAGGGGACGATGGTTTCTGAGGTCGGTAGTAACCTTTTTTTTTCTTTTCCTTTCCCATACTAGTCTAAGCTCTGGTCTAAGTTGGGGATGGTAATTTGCTGACGACATGACTGGCGTGGTAGATCCTCTCCCGCGACAAGGAGGCTCAGAAACATGCGCCTAAGGTATTCCAGGATCAGTTGAAGAAGGGTCCCTCGGGGTCCCGGTCTTTCTCGACCTCCGCTCGACCGGGACAGGGCGAGGTTGAGGCGCAGAAAGATGCACAGAAAGAAAGCAGCAGCGCCAGCGCCAGCGGCAGTGGGAGTGGGAGTGATGCCACGAGCGAGGATCGCGCCTCCGCCGCCCTGGTCCAGAGCATGATCACCCAAGTCACCCAGGAAGCAACGGCGATGTTACCGCCAGGACTGAAGTTCCCGGCGCCGGAGAGCCTCCCGCGAACAGAGCACTACCGCAAGCGATATGAGTCGGTGGTAGACCAGTTTACGAAGCTGATGATGCGGGATGGGAAATTGAGCGTTGCACAGAAGGTATCTATTCCATCCCCCTCGTCCTCATCCACCCTCCACATATCGAAAGCAGAATTGACAAGAAAATGATGATAAGAACATGTCCCAAATCCTCGACCACCTCCGCTCCGCCCCGCCCCCAAATCAGAACCCGCGCCGCCGTCTCCTCCCGGGTCCGCCAGCCCCCCAACTCCCGCTCAACCCAATCGCCTACCTCACCCTAATAATCGACTCCGTCGCCCCGCTCATCAAACTCCGCAACATAAAGGGTCTAGCCGGCGGCGGCGCCTCGGTCGCCGTCCCCGTCCCACTGGCGGAGCGCCAGCGACGCCGCGCCGCGATCCGGTGGATCATCGACGCGTCGGATAGGCGGCGTGATACGTACTTTGCGACGCGGGTTGCGAACGAGCTTCTTGCTGTTGCGGAGGGGAGGAGTGGTGTGTGGGAGAAGAAGGAGGCGGTTTATAAGCTTGGTATTGCGGGAAGGGCGATGGTTGGGAGGAAGCCGCGGAAGAAGTAGATTTCTTTTTCTCTTTTTCCTTCCCGCTTGAGCGGGGGTGTGAGCGTTCTCCTTTGGGTGGGGGGTTCGCGTTCGCTGACTGGCGTCCAAGGTTGGGTAGGGTGGTTGTGTTGGAGGGTGATGACGGATCTTTCCTTATTGTATTTCTAAGAATTTTTTCGTGAGCACTTTTTAGATGGATGTATTATCAGACAAGGGCTGAGTCCTGTAAAGAATTATCAGGATGGCTTTGGGCGCCCAATATCTCATCTGTGGCATGTCGTCTTGAGAGAGTGCTGGTTGACATCCAGGCCCGTCTCTTGACTGCACAAGTAATACTAGTACCCGCCCATCAGAATGGTCGGGAAAATAGATACTAATTTTATTAGCTACGCCCACGCCTTGCTTCAGTTCTATATTGTTGTTCTCGTTTCATGGACTCTCGATAGCAACTATCTACTGCCTAGCTACTCGGGTCAGTAATAACTCTGGAAGCCTCCCTTCCCGGTCTTATGATAATATACATTGGTCTATGTAGTAACAACGTCCTTGGCATTCCCTTCAGCCCATTGCATCAAGTCTCTCTCCCTGCAGCTGCGAGATGGATGATATAGCAAGGCCCATGACGGCAACGATGCTCCAAAGGCGTCGTAATCGTGATATTTTCATGCATCCCATGCATCGCGGGTGTTGACATTTTCGACATGGAACCCGTTCACCGTAGACTATCGGCCCATTCATACAACGGCACTATCAGAGAATAAGGAACGGTACAGTTCAGGAGCATGAAGATTGAACGAAACTCACACATTACCATGTTTCTGTCAGAACCGGAAAAGGTAAGATATTCCTGCCCCGTAAGAAACTTCCGTGTGTGCTCGGCGCTGGAGGCATTGAGACAGCGCTGGTATCTGGCTCCGTACTTGAACTGGGCCCGGTGTGATCCCCGACCGGTCCTTGGGCTACCATGTTCTGTGCCACCGTCAGTATTCCTGCACTGCTCACTTTACAGGCCCAAGTTTGAAGCTGACCCTACCGAGCTGTTCGGTGGCTGCAACATCTGCTTGTTGCCTAATTCCAGGGTTCCTCGACGTTTCTGGCATCACATCTGCTTGCGTGACACAAGGCAGTGCGTATAGATTGTCAATGCTTTTTCTGAGTCGTCCGTAGAGAATCTGGAGACGAGTCTCGCCCCTTGGCTCATTCGGGGGGTAAAAACTTGTGAATTGTGACAATTCCATGTCTCTCAAGGCGATCCGAACATTTCTCATCTGATGAATAGTTTCACTTTGAAGTGCCGGGTTACGGCTAAGCCTCTCATCCAGCGACTCAATATCAACAGCAGC
Organism: Aspergillus lucknowensis; assembly: GCF_044049455.1. Classification (NCBI taxonomy): domain Eukaryota; kingdom Fungi; phylum Ascomycota; class Eurotiomycetes; order Eurotiales; family Aspergillaceae; genus Aspergillus; species Aspergillus lucknowensis. The sequence continues at coordinate 489,202 of NW_027263556.1, read as the reverse complement.
CGCCCAGTGCCGAAGTCGTGTGATCTCGTAGTGCCATGCTGAGTATGGTACCTCCGACTCTCGAGATCGTACGTCGATGGATACCACTCGCTGTGCAAGGCGTTCAGTGATTGGTATCAAGTTACGGATTGACTCAACTGGGCCATCCATGTCTTCCTAGTAATATTGATACAGGTAGTATATATTCAATGATCGGTTTTCGGTATACTGGTCTCGTCCTAACCGTGGCGCGAGGTTGGGGACATCGCGAGATGCCAAGTAAAAGCCCTGGCCGGAAGGTTCGCGAGGTCGCGCCTTCTTATTCCATGCGTACAGGGGCTTTCTCCTTCTAGCACAGAGGCACGCCCTAAACAGGCAGGAACGTTGGGGCCGTGGACGCATGGTGGGAACTGCGCGAGGCTTGATGCAGGACGTTATCTCGCACGGAGAAGCCACCGTCCTCACCTCGCGAGATATACCAATCCCATGAGAGCCGCCCTGAGGTCACATTTGGCGTCGAGAACAGCACAGATGGGTGGAACGAGCCTAGTGACCAAGAGACGACATTTAACGCGGCATTCCAAGCTGGATCTCAAGACAGGCCAACGCAGTGCGGTCGCTGTCCTGGTGCGAGAAATCAAGGTTGAGCCATCTCAAACTCCTGCCGCAGCCTCGAAGTCACCCATGTGGTCTGTAGTCATTGGAATGGTTGTGATGAATGGGCGGCGTCCTCTCAGACGATCTATAAGAACACGCATGGTTTGCTAAAAGGAACACTGCCGGCATAATTGCGCCAGAGACCAGGAAAGGGAACCCAAAGAAGCTGTATTGCTCCTCAAAACAGCCAGTCGCTGACTAGATAGAGTGTGTTAGCTGTTGAGATGCTCAAGCAGGTTGATGGGTTTCTTCAAGGTATACCAGCGACCTTGCACGGTTTATCATCCTGTAGTGTAGTACTAGTGGTAGCCCATCAGAAATTACGTGGGATGGACGCAATTGATGAAGAGGCTCTCTTGCAACCTTGGAAGCAAAGAGTTAAGTCCCTATGAGGTCGGGTTGACAAAGCCTTGGGCAGCACGGCCCACAGAAACTAGCAACTAAGGTAGTTGGCTGCCCCTTCCAAGGTTACCCTCTGTCAGTCCCACCCACGTTTGTCTCGTCTTAGGACGAATAGCGATTATAGAGCAAGCCTGCTTGCGGCCCAAAAAACGACTGCACCCCATGCAACTACACATACTTTGCATGCCAACTGTTTGCTAATGGATCTGGTCCGCTTCCATCCATACCCCTGGCCCAATAGCACGCTGGTAATTTACCACTCCCGTGAGTGTAGGGCAAGGGCTCCTGATGGGACGATGGGAGCATGGAATATAAAAGAGCAGGTTGTTGCACCCATTAACTGCCCCAACCGTCTCACCTGCACTGGATTTTCTGCGCGCCTCAGGGACTTTTATAATGACTATCTCGCCAATCTAATTTCGGCTTGCAAGAGCCCGTATACAAGGAATAGAGCTTGAACGCTTCTGGGGAAATATCATGCTCATATTCTTGGCCAACATGTGTGGCTTTGCAAATGTCACTATGAGCAGAAATTGACCTTTTCATGGCGCTGACCGGCTGCCAAGGAGGAGCAAGATGCTCTACGAGGTTGAGGCCTCCCATTTTATCGATTTGCTTTACCCCAAGCACAGCTGTAGCTAAAGCGTATTTCTATACGTATACGACCACCATTGGCATACGCCGCAGCGTATACACTTCGCTGGGCAGCGTATTCTGAATGTGCATTGATAGCATACTACTAACGGCGTATTCCATCTGCGGACTTCCAGGCTTTTGCTACCTATATAAAGGATCATATGGTCACTCAAAAGGTACGAGACCATCGGCTGTGCCAAATACCACCCTTCTTTCTGCTTGTCTTTGACCATCATGCGAGTTCCACTTTTCGCGCTTCCAGCGCTCTTCACGTCTGTCCTTGCCGCGGATGGAGGATTCCTCCAGTCTTGTGATATTAATTCGGTAAGTCGAGTGATGATTCACTTGCGTTGAAGAGTTTCAACTCAGCTCACTCTAATATAATTGGGCCAGGTCTCAGTAGTGAACGATCATTATCTCCGCGCATTCTGTCGCCAAGCCAACGGAGAGTATCTCTTCAGCGAAGAAGATCTGAATCTATGTGTTGCAAACGACAATAGAAAGCTCGTTGCCCGTGATAAGTACGTTGGCACTACTTCGCAAGCCAGTGCTAATCTATCCGACTAAACAGTGGCAACTATGGCAAGAGCTGCAATACTTGCCTTCTTTCCAACCCAGCCACCCAGCCAGACCTATATATGTACTGCACTTGCGAGGGATTCGTGAGTGAGAATATCTTTCTGAGTAAGTCGATTGTTCCCTTTCAGCCATTGGGTCGGGCCATATCTACTCTATCTGTAGGGTTACTGATGCTATTGGTGACACAGATCGCTTCATCTCCAATGTTGACGGCCATATGCGCTGCTTTGGCCATTTGAGCAAGCCAATTCCTGTTTAGTGTGTCAGCTGGAGGAGTCGACAATTGGGGAGCCCGGAAGTGACATGACTATAGTATCCCATCCGAGAATGCTCTCCTCTTGGACGAATTCACGCCGACCAAAGCCCCAGCTATATGTTAGATATTGACTTGAAGAATTAATATCTCATAGATATCATATTTTCTTAATTTCTCGTATATTTTAACGTTTAGACAAATAGACTTTTAAGAAATGATGAAAATCAAAATTTCCCGAAACCCGAACGTGGCCCCGGGCGGTGCAGAGATTCTCAGCCTGGAGCTCCGATCCTCCTGACTGACGCGAGGAAAGTCCGCTAGAAAGCCCGCTCAGTTTCAGCCTTGCTGTCGACGCTTCAAAGGGTTCTCCTCGCACGAGCTCTGCCATCTGTTTAGATTCTCCGATGTTGGCCTTCTCAAGTTCCGGCTGAACCACTATCCTGCGCCCCCAACAGCCACGGAACTCCACCGTGCGGCTGCACCTGCACCCAGTCGAAACCAACAGCCCAGCAATTCAACTTCTTCTCGCCGCACACCGTGTCGTCGAATGCAGGGAGGCAAAGTGCGGCACGCTTCGCTTCTGCGACGAGTGCCCCGACTGCTGACGACAACGTGATTTCCGTTTCGCCCGGAGATATCGAGCTCGCCGAGTATCCTGTCCCACCTCGTGAGCCCCCTCGCACTGTCCCCTCAGAACTCGAGTCACAAGACGCTCGCACAACGCAGCGTCCTCGACAAGCCGGTCGCGAGCTTTCAGGTCATCCGCGACAGTATTCAGATCGAGCACACCTTCGTTGGGAAAAACCACTGAGGTTCCGATATTGGGTAGAGGCTCTTCGTCTGCGTTCGACACCGTCAAAGGAAGGCGACCCAGATTCCAAGATGAAGTTCTCGCACAGCATCCAGTTCAACGCCGTTCCCGACTGGAGTGCGTATTATATTGCCTACAGCAATCTAAAGAAACTGTACGTTGAGAATATCCCAAGTGATCACCCTCGAACTTTTTTTTCGCCTTTGCGTCCCGTTTCCAAGTCCGGTGGCAGTGTGCGACCCACGCCGTACTCGAGTGATACAGCCTTTAATTGGTCCCAAACTAACGAAATGTGCCTTTGCTTAGGATCTATTCTTTAGAGCAGCAGGCCCATCGATTGAATGAGCAAACCACCGATGTTGAATCTGCTCCTTTGCTTGACAGTACTCCGAGCGCCGACACGATATTTCGACAGGCCCTAGATGCGGAACTCGAAAAGATATGCTCTTTCTACCATGCTAAGGAAACCGAGATTTTTGAGGAGGTCGAGGATGTTCTGCGGGATGCCGAGGAGTACACGGCCAAAGCTGACGGGGCCGACATGAATCCGATGAACGAAAGCATATCCAAAGACAGAAGGGTAAGTTCGGGCTCAGGGCAGGAACGGCTAGCCGACTTTGGCCTTGATTATGGACGGCGCCGGAGCTCGACCAGTGAACCAGCTGCCGATGAAGACGAAGAGGACAGCGACGATGAGCGTCCATCGACGGCTCGTCCTTCAGTTAAACAATCACATAGCGCTCATCTTGGCCACTCAGACGATGACCGGACTGACGACATGAGAAGCTCATTCTGGACGGACGCTAGGTATGGCTTTGGCAGTCAGTCGTTCAATCGCCGTGGGACCCAGACCGAGCTCTTCGCCGACCCAACGCTTCTAGAACTTTACAACTCGGCGGCTTCGCTGAAGAAACGAATCATTGCTGTCTATGTCTCTCTCTGTGGGCTCAAGTCGTACATCCAGCTGAATAAGACTGGATTCTCCAAAGCTCTAAAAAAATATGATAAGATCATTGATCGCAATCTCCGCCGGGAGTACATGGGTTCTACCGTATCACCTGCCTATCCGTTTACCGGTGGAACCTTAGACAAAGTGGACGCACGTATCCACCAGATCGAGGCCTTATATGCGGAATTGTCAACGGCAGGCGATCTGTCTCTCGCCAAACGTGAGCTTCGCTTACATCTCAGAGAACACGTAGTTTGGGAGAGGAATACCGTATGGAGGGAGATGATCGGCATTGAAAGGAAAGCACAGGCCGCGAATGTTGGTATCCGCCATACACTTCTCGGGGGGGACCAGGACCCCGAAACAGCGCGTCGACAAGGTGACGAACAAGTTCCTCCAAGAACGGAATTTCGTACACCATTTGGAGTAATTCGTGCTCCCTCATGGCTTTGGAGCCTCAATTTTGCCACTCTTGTTTTCGTGCTGATTGTGTTCGCGGTGTTGCTTCAAATTCCGATCATGGAGAAACCGGAGCAGCAGAATTGCTTGGCCATGCTGGTTTTCGTCAGTTTGTTGTGGGCAACCGAGGTGAGTACTTACACACTGACTGATTGACACAGCTAACTGTGATAGGTGATCCCACTCTTTGTGACTTCTCTCCTCATTCCATTCCTTGTCGTCATTCTCGGTATCATGAAATCAGAAGAGAAGCCCTACAAGCGTCTGGGTCCAAAAGAGGCCACATCTGTTGCCTTTGGCGCCATGTGGACGCCGGTTATAATGCTGCTTCTTGGTGGGTTCACCATAGCAGCAGCTTTGTCCAAGTATGACATTGCTCGACGGATGGCGATGTTTGTGTTGAGTAAAGCCGGCTCTAATCACCGCATTGTCCTTCTCACCAATATGTTCGTGAGCATGTTCCTCAGCATGTGGATTAGCAACGTAGCTTCGCCGGTACTCTGTTATTCGATTATTCAGGTTAGTATTCTCTTGTGTTTTTCAGGCCCTCCACTAACTCGTGTCTAGCCTCTGTTACGGAACCTTCCCCCCGATTCCAGTTTCGCCAGAGCCTTGATTTTAGGAATTGCCCTTGCTGCGAATGTCGGAGGTGCAGCGTCACCCATTGCTTCTCCACAGAATATTATCGCCCTTCAGAACATGTACCCCAGCATCAGTTGGGGGACTTGGTTTTTCGTCTCAATTCCCGTCTGCATCATCTGTATTCTGCTGATCTGGGTACTTTTGCTGGCCACCTTCCGTCCTGGACGCGATACAACCATCGTACCGATCCGACCGTTGAAGGATCAATTCTCTGGCATTCAATACTTTGTTAGTATTGTCACCGTAACCACCATTGCACTGTGGTGTGGCAGCCATCAGCTGGAACATGTCTTTGGGGACATGGGTGTGATTGCAATCATCCCAATTGTGCTCTTCTTCGGTACCGGTATCCTGAACAAGGAGGACTTCAACAATTTCCTATGGACGATAATTATTCTCGCAGCTGGTGGTCTGTGCCTTGGAAAGGCCGTGACTTCTTCGGGGTTTTTGCATACAATTGCGGACGGGATCCGGATACGAGTCGAACATTTCAGTCTTTATGGAGTACTTATTGTGTTTTCAGCATTGATTCTGGTCGTCGCGACATTCATCTCGCACACCGTCGCTGCGCTGATCATGCTTCCTCTCGTCCGCCAGATCGGGGTCAGCATGGACGACCCACATCCCAATCTGCTAGTGATGGCAAGCGCACTGATGTGCTCAGTGGCTATGGCTCTGCCCACCAGTGGGTTCCCAAATATGAGTAAGTCGCACAGTCCCAGTTTATTGTTGAGAGAGATTTAACGGTCGTCTAGCCGCCATTATGACGGAAGTGCCGCAGACTGGGCAGCGCTACCTGCAAGTGCGACACTTCTTTACGCGGGGTATCCCCGCCAGTCTGATGTCATTCGCAGTGATCGTCACGGTTGGATATGGCCTGATGTATATTGTTGGACTCTAGATTCACACCATTTATGGCATATATAAGATATATGAGGTTTGCGGCGGTGTTCGGATTACTTGGAATTGCTTCATTAGTAATCCTTTTCATAGAACGCAAGCAATGCAGTCAAAATATAGAAATGGCACGCCGGTTAGACCGGTAAACTTCAAGTAAGACGAATCAGAACCCGGATCTAGAGCGAGCCCTAGAAACACCGCAAACAAAGCCAAGGGATTCGAATAGTCGTCTGCTACACACCAGGTGGATTGTGACTGATCGCAGCATCAAGTTGGCACCGACAACCGTTGAATTTGATACCGAGGTCGAACGGGTTACCTCATTCACTAATTCCTAATCAGCCAGCCAGTATCTCTCCCGAAATCCCAAAATACAAGTCAGAGAGGAGGGAGACATACAATAATCCCAGCGTCAAATAACCATGAATCTTCGCCTTCAGCTAAACCTCAATATCCAGATTCAAATCCAGCCGTAACCTCAACTGCGGCAGCAGCAGATGCCTGGTCTGCGGGAGTCTCGGTTCTTGTGGGATACATGCGACGAGGAAGGCACTCCAGTCATACAGCGGCGGGCAGACAATAAGCCGCAGGGACAACAACAATGTCAGCAATCAGAGCGGTGCTATCCAGAATGGCTCGATAACGCGTGGAGAGGGAAACAAGAAGCGTATCTACGATGAGGAGGGGCTGAAGTTGAAGCTGGATCTTAATTTGGATATTGAGGTTGAGTTGGAGGCGAAGATCCATGGGGATTTGTCGCTGGCGTTACTGTGAGTATACCCTTTTCCTAGGTACCCTTTCCTGATATATTCACTGGTCCAATTGCCAATCATGAATAGGAGTTAACAATGTCGACAACGGTGCTTGAATGACGATTTGGATTGGCGATATTGCTTCACGAGCTTCCTTCGTTGCCAACCAGTTTTGAGGATGCCATTCGAAGCTGAAACGCTTTACAAGTCTTTGAGGACTTAGGGCATAGACTGAGAGTCGCTTGTGGTGGGCATGGGAGTCGAAGTCTTGTCATATTAATTGTGTTCTGCTCTGCTGTACCTGATACAAGAGCGTTAATCTATCTGTTAATGTAAGTCGATGCGTGGATAATATGAGAGAGCTGTGAGAGAGCTGTGCCATGTGCCATGGAAGTGGAGACCTGCACACATGCAGATAAGCCGAGGTGCCTTGGCACTCTGGCGTGGAGAGACAGTTCTGAATTGCCTCATCTCCTCAGGACTCCATAATAATTCCGCCGATCACAATCCATCTCGGACTGCAAACTTCCCCCAAATCCTTCAGGTAGGAAGACAAATCAGAGCAAAATGGCCGACGACTCGCGCAAAGCCTTCATCATCAAGCACATGAACACCGACCACTCCCGCTCTCTCTCCCTGTACCTCCGGGCCTACTGCTCCGTCTCCAAAAGCGCCGCCGCATCCCCAACCCTCGAAGACGTCCGCCTCACAGACCTCATAATATCAACGCCGAACGGCAGCCGCTACATAATCCCCTTCAAACCGCCGCTATCCGACCTCTCCGAAACCCGTCCCCGCGTCGTCGCAATGCACAAGGAATCCCTCCGCCGCCTTGGCCTCTCCGACACAAAGATTACAACCTACGCACCGCCCCGCACCGCCGGCGAGATCTTCGGGTTTGCATTCTGCCTCTCCATCCTGGTGGGCTACGCGCGGCGTGCGAATTTCGAGCCGGGATCCTTACTCTACGAGGGCGCTGGGTTGGCTCGGTTCCCGCGGTTCACGGCATTCAGTCACGCATACCAGCCATGGATCTGGGGTGTTCTTGTGGTCCTGCATGGGCTTGAGACGATTGTTTTGTTGGCGTACCTGCGGTTGCGGAAGTACAATGTGAAGTTGTTTTCGAGGCTTTGGTGGGTTTGGACGATTTTAGGGTTTGTCGAAGGGTTTCCGGCTTGGAAGAGGTTTGATACGTTGGTTAAGGAGGCAGAGGGGGGAGAACATCAGAAGGCGACATAGTGGATTTCCCTCCTGAACAGAGAGCCTGAAGTTAGAGGTGTTAGAGCGAGAGACAAAAAATAAGCTTCGAAAGTATGTCTGCCTGATAAACAGGGCAGCAATCCAAAAGAAGCAAAGTGTAGACGAGGTCACGAGCCACAACACTAACTGTGTTTGGTTAGCGCCCACGAAAATAGGGCAATTTCGACAAGCGAGCGACACACACGGAATCCACGACCGCTGACGACAAGCACTCAACTCCTCGACAACCTAACGACAACCTTTGCCGCTGCGATCTTGGTGAAGGGCTGCCAGTTCAGAGGTGAGTATCCTTCTTCCTGAATACTGCGAGTCATTATTTCGGTTCCGTCAATTCTATCTCGTCGAGCGAGTCGTCTATGCGCCTTCGGACCTCTGCCAAATTTCAGCCCGCGGTCGAGTCGTCAAGTCGAATCTATTATACCAAGTGTGAGAGGAAGGAAATTGGACTAAGTGAGATGGGATGGTCGAAAATCACTGCTATCTTGCGGATTGGCCAACAAAAGAGAGTTATCAACGGAGGGAGTTCACAATATTGAATTTGCAATAACCGCGACCACAACTACCGGTTATCACGATGCCACGCTCGACTGGATAGAATTGGAGGCGATCAAATTTTGGATTCATATCGCTCGCCGTCGACTCGTACTGATTTACTTTCCTGAACAGTCCCCCACATCGACCGCAAACATGGGTATCTCACGCGACTCCCGCCACAAGCGCTCGGCCACCGGCGCTAAGAGGGCCAGCTACCGCAAGAAGAGGTATGATCAGGCAACACGCGATGGGATATGGTACGAGGGCCAGAAATTGACTTCCACAGGGCGTTCGAGAAGGGCCGCCAGCCCGCCAACACCCGTATCGGCAGCAAGAGAATCCACCTGGTCCGCACCCGCGGCGGCAACCGCAAGTTCCGTGGTCTCCGTCTCGACTCCGGCAACTTCTCCTGGGGTTCTGAGGGTGTCTCCCGCAAGACCCGTGTCATCGTCGTCGCCTACCACCCTTCCAACAACTACCTGGTCCACACCAACACCCTGACCAAGTCCGCCGTCGTGCAGGTTGATGCCGCCCCCTTCAGACAATGGTACGAGGCCCACTACGGCCAGCCCCTTGGCCGCAGGCGCCAGCAGAAGTCCGAGGTCCCCGAGGAGAAGAAGAGCAACAGCGTCGTGAAGAAGCAGGCCGCTCGTTTCGCCGAGTCCGGCAAGGTCGAGTCCGCTCTCGAGAGACAGTTTGAGTCTGGTCGTCTGTATGCCGTCGTTGCCTCTCGCCCTGGTCAGAGCGGCCGTGTGGACGGATACATCCTGGAGGGTGAGGAGCTTGCGTTCTACCAGCGTGCGATCCGCAAGTAGGCGCAGGTAATAAATGAGAAGAGATATTTCGTTGTACTGCAAAAAATTAAATTTCCCTCTTATTTATTTGCGGTGCCTTGTGAATCTGTCATGTAAACGGGCGTGGACCGGAGTTAGCAATTCAGACTCGATGACTTTTGCGCCAGGTGTAGCCTCATAATGATGATCATGGTACTCTTTCGAACAACTGCCCTTGCCCCTTGTATTACTCTCTATCTAGGACCTCTAGATGCACCTCATCTATGACGCAGTCTCCTGAAGCCCAGGGACCCTTGACGAACCTCCCCGCACCTCCTTCCCCTCCTCCTCACCACCAACCTCCAACGCCTCTCCACAATTCACCACCTCCCACTCACAGACTCGAGAATGCCTCCCCCCAAAATAAAGATAAAAACCCGCTTCCTCCTCCTCTCAGACACACACACGCTCACCCCCTCCCCACCCTCCGCCCCATCAACCGCATCAACCCCCTACAGACACCCGCTGCCGGAATGCCACGTCCTGCTGCACGCAGGGGACATCACAAAAGTCGGGTTGAAGAGCGAACACGTCCTCATGCTCTCACTGCTTAAATCGCACCCGGCCGAGCTGAAGATCGTCATCGCGGGCAATCACGATATCTCGCTGGACCAGGACTATTATTCCCGTCTCGGTTGGTTGCGGCATCGATATGTCTCCGATCATACCTCGCCCTTACCAAAGCCAGGGGTTGGTGATAGTAGTGGAAGTGGAGGAGGAGAAGGAGGGGGAGGGGGAGGGGGAGGGAACTTAGAAGACCCCCTCTCGATAAAAGCACTATACACAAGCGACGAAGCCATAAAGGCGGGGATCCGATACATGGAGGAAGAGATCAGGACATTCACGGTTCCCTCGACGGGCGCGAAATTCACCGTCTATGCGACCCCCTACACGCCGGAGTTTTGTCAGTGGGCGTTTGCGTATCCACGGGATTTGGATCGGTTTAATAATAATAATGATAATAATAATTCCCCCCAGGACTCCAAAAGCGCCCACCAGCAGGAACAGAGAGCGGAAGGAGGAGGGTTGGTTGTACCTTCCTACCCGGGGGTCGACGTCCTGCTCACCCATGGCCCGCCGTACGGGATTCTGGATCGCGTGGTTGGGACGGGGCAGAGCATTGGGTGCGAACACCTTTACCGCGCGGTTGAGCGGGCGAGGCCTGCGTTGCATGTCTTCGGGCATATCCATGAGGGGTATGGGGCACGGCGGGTGGAGTGGGAGGCTGGAGCCGGATCTGAATCGCGACCCGATTATGGATCTAGGACCCTGAGGCGAAGAGAAGAGGAGGTTAGTTGGGATCGAGAGAGGGTGCTTGAGGAGCGGTGCGCGTATGTGGATGTGAGTTCTGGGTCTGGGAGGCCGTTGAGGCGCGGGGAGGAGACGTTGTTTGTGAATGCGAGTGTTGTTACTGTTAACTATGAGCCGCTGAATGCGCCGTGGGTGGTTGATTTGGATCTGGATCCGGATTTAGATCGTCAGGCGATGGATGAGGGGTAGATTGTTGGAGGCGTTATCAATCATCTCTACAGGTTGAGTATATAGGGTTGAGGTGACTCAAGAGCATATTATTCCATCTTGGTTCCTAGGTATATATTTCGGTATCCACTTCAAGGATCAACATTTCATATTTAGACACGAAGTAGAAGTATTCAAGAAGGATATCTTACGAGTGTAGAACACAAAAGAAAACATCAAGAAAGGTATAGGTATCCAGGAGATGAGATATGAAAGAGGTATCAGGTTCCGTATATGGTATCGCCGCCACATGGGTTCATATCCAAGAGGAGATAAGAGCAAAAAAAAAAAAAAAAAAAAAGGAGAAAAAAGGGTAAGAATGAGAAGGGGAAGAGCCAGAATACTCGAGGACATCCTGATCTTGATGCCAGTTAAACGCCTATGCAAAAGGTCGATGCGGAAACAGGGTGAGGAATGAAAAAGATAATGTCCAGACATTACAAGAACGAAGGATGGGAACTGATATTACTCCTCGTGAACTGGTTGGTCGTTCCGGAAGTCGCGACGACTGGCTTTTCGTCCGACTCCCTTGAGCAGGCTGAATCGCTTCATTACAGAGCCTCGCACACCACTGCCAGCGTTGAAACTCTGCGGCGGGAGGCCGGGGCTTCGAAGCTCTGGATTTCCGATGGAGGCCGCGCTGCTGCGTGTCACTGGTCGAGGGTGCTCGGTGACTGAGGGAATGGTCGACCATCCTCCCTTAGGACTGGTGACTGATAGCTTTCGATCTTCTGCGGTGCCATTATGACGGGATGTGGTGCGGCTGACGTTCTCCATGGATTTACCCGCCGCACTGCGAGAAGCACTCCGCGAACGTTGTCGCTTCTGCGACTTGGCATCGTCCTCAGCAACGCTGTTGCTTATTGACAGCGAGGAAGTGTGTTTCTGTAAGACCTCACCGAAGAAGCTTCGTCGTTTGCGGTTCGTGTCCCGAGACTGGTTGGTCGTCCGACTGTGAATCGTGGCAGCATCGTCGATCTCGGCGTCCTCGCCTATATGGCCATTCACTTTGCCGTTTGGCTGCCCCTGAATCGTGGCAACGGAGCTGCTTGCCCCGTGGTTGGAGCGTTTGAACGGATTCATTATGCTGATTCGCTGGCTGACGGATTGCTTCCGAGAAGGCCGTCTGCCGACTTGACTGTTCTTCCGCGAAGCACGAATGAGCTCCTGTTCCGGACTGATGGACCGCGGAAGTGCAGTCACCTGACGGCTTTCCGAAGAGTGAGGGGACTGCCTGTTGAGCAGCTGCGGAGGGGTGATCTCCACCGGACGGAGCGAAGAGAGCTCTGCTGCAAAGGCCTCTTCGAAACGGCGCGTTAGTTCGATTTGCGTAGCTTGATGTGCTGGACGCGAATAGAGGGCGAGAGCGTGCTTGATTGCCAAGGCATGATCGATAAGAGCCACAGCGAGAGCATTCTTCAGCGGGTCGACCGGTTTCGGTGTGTTGGCATCATCTTCATCCTCCTCCTCTTCCTCACCCTCATCAGTCAGGAACTGACGATAATGAGCGACGCAGCTTGGGGAGGCTGAACTGAGCTCTAGGAGTTGTTCCAAAGCCTCAGTCAAATTCATCAGGCTCATATCTTCGCCCGTAGCTGCTCGTCGGTAAAGTAGGTACAGTTCTTGCGTCTTGCGCCATGTGCGTTCAAGGGCGGTTTGCAGAGGCGAGAGTGCGACCTCTTCAGTTGCGATAACTTCGCTCCTGCGAAGGATGTTTGGGAAGGGCTCGGCGGTTGTATATATGACCTTCTCCACCCACTGCTCTTGAACGTCCACGTCTCGGGTATGCCTTCTCAATGTAGAGCTGAAACGCCGAGGTTCTGAAATCATGATATGATCCCGCACTGATGGTGGGAGCTTGGACCGCTGGTAAACCGGGTGTCCCATATCCCGGTGCGCACTGGTTGGGCTGATGTAGAGAAATTGCCCTTCATAGTCGTGAATCTCGCCAGAAGACAAAACCTGCGCAGCGGGATGCTCCTTTTTCATACGATCAACGAGCGTAGCCATGCGTTCTGTCGGGGCACATTCAACGATAAATTCCTTATCACGTAAAGTCGGTGAGAATCCAAGGCCCTTGTACAAGACCCGGAAGTAGCGCGGGAATTGCTTGTCTTCCTTCGCTATGGATTCGTGGATCTTTGCCATGGAACTCTGCGCTCGCGAGAGCTTGGCGAAGTCCATAACCGTTTCCTCGTAATGCATCGCAAGTTCTTTATAGCAAGCAAGGGCATGCGTCCACGCCTTAGAGTCCTCGAAATACTGGATGATAGAAAAGTACAATGATTCTTTCCTTTCGAAGGAGGTTTGCTCTGGGAATGAAGGGTTCGTTATTTCGGGAACGGACCGCTTGGGATCCCAGTCGTACAAGTCCGCGTGGAACTGGAGCGCAAGACCAGCCTCGGTGAAGTTTCCGGCGGAAGCCTGTCCTTGGGCAAGTTCGTGGACATAGCGAATAAAGATATCTTCTCGGCCCATATCCTTCATGTACTCCATTAGTCGAAGGGTATGCAAACTCTCAGCCATAGAGCCACCTTGCGAAGCCACAAACAGGTCAAGGAGCTCATCCACAGTTGCAATGAGAGCCTTGACGGCCTTTGCGAGGTCTTCGTCAAACGCTTCGCAGCCGTCGAAACGATCAAGTAGCTCGCCAATGAATAGCTTTTGGATAATGCCCTCATTCATGTTCTTGGTCTTGAAAAGGTTGTCTAGGCTGGAAATAATTTCGGTCTCAATTATGGACAGGTCCTGGTTTAGGCCCCACTCGCTGAGAATCATGGTTCGCAAGACGTCGACCGCGACATGGCGAAGCCCTTGGTGAACACTAAGGCAGAGCTCGATGATAGGAGCCACAAGTCCTGGCACATATTGCACCTGGTAGCCGCCCAACTTCTTCAATCCATAGCGCTCTCTCTCTTCATCGGTAGTATCCCAGCCGATTGCTTCCCAGGTAGAGTGCAACAGGCTCGCACCTTGGTCTCGAATATCGCCAGCGATCTTCCAGATGGTGCGTCGCTTTTGCTCTGGAACGGTCTCCAAGGCAAGGGCATCGCTTGAGACGACCTTGAGTAGCGTCATGAAGAATGACTCCCAAACCCTGGTGTCGAATGTCTCCGCGTCATCTGGTGCAGGGAGTAGTTTTTCGACCATTAGCGAAGCGAGATACTCCAAACTCTTGACTGTCGCACGGTGGTTGTAGACATGGAGACTGAACCACGTTTCGGGATATGGCTCGCAATTCAAGATTGAAGTGTGAACCTCGAAAGCTTGCGAAAGGAAGCTGGTCAGCTCCAAGCCTCTCAAGCGTGGTTGCTTGGGATTTGGTATCGCCGCAGTGGCGGCCAAGATAGCGGATAGCTCCACCAAAACCTCGTCGAACTTCTGACTAGTCTTCGACGCCTTGAGCTGGAACGGGAATGACTTGCTGAAGAGAAGAGACAGATAATTGGTCTCATCCACGCCGTCAGGAATGATAGAGTAGTATGACGAGACAATCTTCGGCATGAAGGCATAGAGCTGCGGATCTGGTTGTGTCAACAACTCTGCGACAATAGCGCTCGCCAGGCGAACCTGGTCGCGGTATTGATCAGACACTGCGCCCGTCGCTCCCCAGTAGGGATCCAGCCAGTTAATACAACTGGAAGCGAGAGTCTGTCTCTCTGAGCCTGAGCTGAAGATTTCGAGGCGAGTGTAGTGCTGAATAAGTACCAACTTGTACAGAATCAACATTCCCTTCACATCGGCACAGGAATCCATAAAACTGAGGGCGATCATGATCACTTCATCTCTCCCAAGCACTGTGAGGAGTTCTGGAAGCCAGGTATGGAAATGTTGGACGACGAGAGTTTTATTCCCCACCATAGCGGGTGACGGATTGTTCACGAGTGCCTCCAGGGATTTGAAAATCGTATGTAAGTCTCGATTGAAGGTTGACTGTACACGGGTGATACCGATTCCTTCCTCCTTCAACTTCTGTTGTTGGCGCGCGTTGATGATGAACTTCAATACATGTCGCCCAACCTTAAAGGTAGCGCGAAGATTGCGTGAGTGCTTCATATCAGAGCTTCCTTGCAGGAGGCGGAGGTAGCTTCGGATGAGGCATGGTGTGGCGAATGGGAAATTGAACTGGTGTTCCGTGTAGTGGTCCACTACTGGACCAAGGTTGAAGCGTCGATCGTGGACAATCCCAAGGACGGTGACGAGATTGCTGAAAATAAGGTCCTCAAATTCTTCATTTCCACCATTCTCCACGAGAATCGCAAAAAGCGCGTCAAAGACGCCGCTCAGCTGCTTGACGATTTCGATTTCCGGTACGAAGAGAAGTCTCTTTAGAGTATCTAAGATTTCGTCCACTGGTCGCTCTTTCCAGTTCAGTAAGCTCAAAATGACCTGGTCCTGTGAATATTCTGTGCTGCACAGATGCGTGCTGAGATGGAGTGTAGCGAGGGGTCCTGTGAGCGCCTCATCCTTCGTAGACTCGTTTTTCCCCAAGGCGCTCCAGGGAAGCGTAAGATAAGCACCTTTTCCATTCTCGATGCTGGAAGTATGTTTGTCATAGGCATGCAGGAGCAAGGAATGAGGGCCGTCTCGTATGAATGCTTGGTTATCCCACAAGGGCATCCAGGCCAAAGCAAACGGGAACTCCGGAGCGTCTGCAATGCTCATAATGAGATGAGATCCAGGTATCTGATCAGTGGGAATATTCAGGCGAATAGTCTGATTCCAGGGGGTGCCTTTCTCGGTAATGGTAGTCCTCCATGCTGTATTTGCGGTGGTGTTGGACGAGGCAGGAAAGACACATTTATCTACACGGGTTCCTGAGGCGGTGCGTACCTCAAGGGTCAGCTGCATGTTGCGGAGTCCGGTATCTGATGGCATGGGAAGTTGTCCGGAATGGGGATGCGAAAGCAATGCCTCTGGCGGGAAGTTTGCATGCGAGATGGTTACATAGATGTCGGATCTAGGCTTGGTTGGAGCTTGGGAGAAGCCGATCCTCCGAGTTTGAACAACATTGTGCATAACCGTTGGGTTTTTCTGGATCAATGAGTCTGGATCGGAATCGACATAAGGGAGTAGATGAAGATGAACACGAGCGGCTTTCGCAGACCTTACATACTTGCCACTCGGACTTGGTAGTAAGGTCCGAATCAAAGCATCAAAGCCATCAGTGTATCCCTCCCCATCCTCGGATTGCTCGGAAGGAGACCAGATGTTGATGACTTGTTCAGTATCTTTGTCTTGGCGTAGGACTTGAGAGACCTCCAAAAGGCCAACACCTATTGTGCGGATTTGAGTGGCCTCCTTTGTTGACTGAACGGTGCCCCCCTTGTTGCTGACCGTACTTCCTGATGACTGAGGCGGGGGTTTGGATGCCTCCTTCGGCTGTTCTGCGCTCTGTATACCACGCGGCTTGGAGGACCACATCATGCTGCGGCGGGTTCTCAACCCCCCTTTGACGGTGTTGTTGGTGGTAATTGGTGGTTTGGGTGATGTAGGCCCTTCACGAGAAGCGGTGGGTGCTGGCTGGGCTGGAGCCGCAGAGGTCACCTCTGGAGCTCGGACACTCATCAGGAGGTACAACTTCGGTCCATTTACCGATCCGTCGCCAATATCTGTCGCGGACAATTCGGTGAAGAGAGTCTTGACCTTGTTGCTATGGCCGGAGACTGCGAATTGCTCGGGTGATGGAATGTCTAGAACGTACGTTTCGGATAACGGCTTGAGAGCTCCCGTTTCGGAGAGCGAGCACAGCTGGGCGGCGAGAGCTACAGGTCCCGGGGTATTTCCTGACACAGCGTTAACCTCCAGGAGTAAATGATGAAGCGATGCTACGTCCGAAGTATGAGTGGGGCTGCTCTCGAGCATGCTCATTTCGGATTGGAGCTTCGCCAGCTGTATGGCGGAATCGTCGCCGGTCAGAAGTCGACCTCTCTCTTCGGGATCTCGAACAATGATCTCCCCGCCAATTAACTTGTTTCCTCGGACGAGTTTCCAAACTACCTCTTTCCGTAGAGCCTCTTTCTCTTTTGCGGTGAGCACATTATACAAGAGCTGCCGCCTGGCAAAGTCAAGTTCCTGGACAATGTTTGACATCTCTTCGACGACTTGGTATTGTTGGGAGAGGAGCAACTCGTGCAGCTTGGTGGAGTGCCATTCACGTAAGCACGAGGCTATCTCGTCGACCAATGGCTCTGAGAACGAGGTGGGGGTTTCGTCGCCGATTTTTAGCATGGGAACTGGGGCAGCTGGCTTTGGTGCGTCGGGATCCCGAGGGGCTACGCTGACCGGCGAATGTGGAAGTGTCGCCCAGGGACTTGCCCGCGCGGCCCGCGGAGTGCATGGGTCATCCTCGTCTGCCTTTTGGATGAATATCTGGGAAGGTTTCTCTTTCTTTGCGATTACCACGTTTGAAACCTCACCAGAAGTATGGTCATCGTCCTGGGAAACGGCTATACTGCTCCTCAAATCTGATTCTGGCTCCTCTGGCTGGTCACCAATTGAACGATCTCCGTTCGTCAGAGCCTTGTGTCCATCTGCATCGCCCAGTACTTCGCGGATCTCGACGCAATTCCGGGGGAAGATACCCGAAAAGACTCTTGCCTCGAGTGTCTGGCCCTTGGTGCTCGTCAACCCCGCCAGCAAAGACGGCGGAGCAACCAGATAACCGCGACACCATTCACCATTATTCCCACCTTGTTCAATGATATACAGCTCGTCACCAAGTTCGAGTGGTAAGTCGGCTGGGGTAGAGGGCTGGAAGGGATAAATGGCCACGGCAAAGGCGATCCGAGGCAGAGGCCGCCAGGGCATATCTGCGATCAGGGTGTCGAACCAGTGCGCTCTCCGCACCGGTTGTCAGATCGGGCCGTCGGAGGAATGAAGGAGGAGCGATTCAACGGTGGAGGGACGGGAACTGGAATTCTCTTTTGGCGAGTTGGGCGGGACGCGACATGCAGGTATCCTCTGATAGGTTTTCGGAGAAGGGAGAGGAATGCCGAAAATTATAAAGACCGCCCAGATTAGAAATAGCACTTGATATCTGCTGTAATTTGAAACCTAGAGGGAAAAAATAAATTCACAATCAGCGTCCAAAGTTCGTGTGGCAGTCAAAAGTGCTCGTCAGGGTAGCCCTGGAGATGGGCCGTAGCTCGCAAGGTCCAAGTACTCAAACAAAGTCGCGGAAGCTTTCTCGGCAGACAGAGAAGTCCGACAGCAAACACACACGCAAATTGAAAGTCACAAATGCTCGCTGGCCATGTTCAGTTTCTTTCAATCCCTTGCAATTGGGCGGAGGTGGAGTACCCAGGTGAGCCCTCCAGGGCTGGAGTGAGCTGTTGCGCCCCTTGGCGGGAACGGTGGAGAAGACACAAAGAAGGGGGAGGGAGAAGCAAGCATACCAAGTGGAAGGAATGGAAAGAAGCGGAGACAGACGAAAAAGAGCGATTGTCTGATAGAGGAAGAGGAAGAGGAGAAACTCAGATCGAGAGCGCACACCCATGAGACTCGAGGACTCGTCAAATGATGGGAGTGGGCGATCGAGGGAGAAAGAAAAGATCGCGAGGGCCGATCAGTTAGTCCAGCGCGGGAGTCCAGGCGGAGACCAAATTTCAGGCGAAGTCGGTGACCGTGCGCTCAAGTCTGGACTCCCACTGCCAGGAGGGCTTCTTCAGACTACTGTTTGGTCGGGAAATCATTATTGTCTGGCTGATAATGCCACTCTATCCTCCTCAAATGTGTCTATCACCACGCCTAAGATGGAAACCAACTTCTGTGGTGTTCCCGTCGCCTTCTCACCTTCCCTCGTGGCCCCCTGAATCCGGACCCATGGCTCTCGAGCACCAAACTTGGGAGCAATCAAAAAATCCTCCCGTCCGAATGGTTCGTCGCTTTAGTCCCCGCTGGTCCTTCTTGGGATCTCAATTCCGATTCCTCTTTCCATCACAACAATACCGACGACAAGGATAGGGCTGGAGCAGAACAGAAGAGAAAAGGTAACAGATTGTCACATTAGTATCCAACCCAGGCGCCTTCTATGAGGAAAATAATAATAATAACCCAGTCCTCGTCATGCACAAAGGATATACAAGTAACTTAGCCATTAACGAAGTAGCAAGAAGAATATCGAAAAATGCATCATTACTTCCTGAACATGGCAATCGCATCCTCCTTGCGCCACTCGACATCGAGTTGCCCTTCATACACCGCTTGAAGGACCCCTCGTACCCGGTCGTATGTCTTGTCATAACGGCCCTCACACTCGCGAAGTACCTTAATGACCAAGCTTCGGCTGAGGCCAGGGTCGTCGGCGTCACCAAAGTGTTTATCGACCCGTTTCTTCAGCATTTCAATTCCTCGCTTTATCTCTTTGACGTCGTAGGTGGCCAGCACCTTCTTTGCAACAGACCGTGAATGGCTGGGGCGGCTCGCAATGTCCGTGGGTTTGCTAGTCGCCGCAAGAAGGGTTTCGACCGAGTCGACAAAGTCGAGTAACTTTCCGAGTGGTCGGTGAATGACGGAGTCGAGGTACAGCTTCAGGTGCTCCTGGAGATCTTGCTGGGCTCGATCGCGCCATCGCTCTAGGACTGGGAGGTTTCGGACGTCTACTTCTTCGATATAATGGTTCATGTTCTCGATCAACAGGATATGATAGTTCAAGACTTCCTTGTCTTCGGGATCACCAGAACCAGCGGCTGCGACTGCGGTAGGTTGGCCTGGCGCCTCTTTGGCAATGAATTTCAACGACTCCCACATCGCGCGATTGATACGGTCGTACGCCTCATTGACGCTGATGCGAATGTCGTAGAACTCTTGCGACGGATCGGATAGCATATTCTCGACCGCAGCAGAGAAATTTGGGAAGACTCGCATAAACGAAATGACACCTTTACGCTTGTTGACCTTGACCTTGGTCTCCTCGATGCCACGAATCTGTTCGTCGACGAAACGATTGAACAAACCAATCAGGCGAGAATGGAGCTTTTGAAGTGAGTGGATGACGAAATCCTGATTCGTGTCGTCCAATTCAGAAATAGCCTTTTCTAGCACAAATAATACACCAATTCCTTGCCTGCAAAGCTGTTAGCACATGAACCGGACAGGATTGCTGCCAACAACTTACAGAGGATCCGCTTTGATAGACCAATCCACGAGATTCTGCATATCCACTGGCCAGAATGAATAAAGTTCGTCCATCACCTGTTCGACCTTTCTTGCCATACCCCGATCCGGGTCGGGCGATAGTTTGGCAGTAAAATCTGGGAGCGCTCGCTCGTCCGGGTTGCCAGAAGCTACCAGGTCTGGAAAGTCCGCGTTGGAAAGCGACGTCAAATGGAAAAAGCGCACAAGGAAGTTTTGCTCCTCCGATATCATCCTTACTGTCTCCTGGAGAGTGCCCGAGAACACTTCGTAAGGTTCAAGCTTCCCATGGGGTTTGTCACCGGAGGAAAGCCTGAATCCTGCTGCGGCCCGGATGGTCTTCCCTCTTCTCACCGTCAGCTTCCTTGCCGCCGTTGTGATGCCTTCAGCTTCCTTCTCCTTGTCTTGATGGGTGAATAGAAGAAGCTCATGCTCGTCTCCAGAGGGCTTCCTAGCAACCTTTTTCCACGCCATGTTATTGTCACGGAATTCAGCTTGGTAGGACTGTTTAGCTTGCTGTTCGTATAGTGCGATCAAACCCTGCCACTCCGCGCCACTGACTTCTCTTGTAAAGAGCGTTAAAGCACGATAAAGCCATAGCTCCCGACGAGAGTATGCTCTGGCCGAGCCGTTGAGCTTCATTGCATCCCGCTGCATACCCGCCACCGCATCCGCCCGCTTCTGTTCCGCGACTTTATAGGCAATAGCCATAAATTGCTTGAGTCTTTGAAGGAATGACGAGGTGTGACGTCGGTACTCTTCCTTTTTGTCCCTGATCGCACGCATCTGCCCAATCTCGGTGTCCGCGTAAACCCCTGCGCTGCCGTGATCTCCGGCGGCGTCTAAGCGCTTTTTGTTGTGCCAAATATCGGGGTCGATCATTAGCATGGCTCTGTACAAGGTTGAAAGTGCTAGTTCGGTCTCTCTTAATCCGTCGGGGTTGCTTAGCGACGCCTCCTTCAAAGGCTGTAAGACTTTGGGAGAAATAGAGAGGGTCTTCAGCAAATTTTGCAGCTCACTGTGGAGGAGCTTTTGATTTGCAGTTTGCACCTGTAAACCTTGGGATTGTGTCTCTATATACGAAACATCGTCACGAAGAGTCTGAACGTAGATTAGCAAGGATCCATACAGTGGGGAATGACGAAAGCTTACACCGAGCTCGTGCGAGTACAAAGTAAGGAGGTTATCTAGCTCCTCGCACTCTTCAATGACCTTGTCAATCAGCTTACCAAGCTGATCAACCTTGCCCTCTTGTTGTTCGACATTACCAAGCCAGCTGGTAGCCTCCACACGTCCAATTTCCCGGCGAACGTCCGCCTCGAGGTCGTCAATCCTTTGTTCGTCGGAGAGGCGCCCATTCCAGCCTAGGTCAGTCAAAATGTCATCAAAGTCGACACCTCGCCCTGCGAGTACTTTCGGGTCAAGGCCGAGTGCCTGGCAGTACTTGATAGTATTATCCTCATGGCGTCTGTGTCGGCGGTCGCGCGGAGAAGGAGACACGGACCGCGATCTTTCATCTGTTGCAGAGCCCACCGTTACGGAGCGCCCATTCGGAATATTTGACGAGGTCGCTGTGCTGACGTCGGCGGTGGCCTCCGTAATCTCAACCTTGGGCGGTTCTATTGCAGCTGGCACACTTGGTGGTTGGGTGTTCGTAATTTCTTGGGCTACTGAAGAAGCGACAGGCAATTCTTTGACGGATTCCTCATTCGTTGTCGTATTTGCAGGCTCGCTTGGTTTCCGAAGGAGCGATGGGGCAGGAACAACGCCAGTAATCCCGTCGGGCTCGGCTGGCGCAGCTTGTTTCTTTGCAGCAGCGAGAAGCTTTTCACCAGCACCCCCAGGGCGCGGCTTGAACGCTCCATATGCAGTGGCAGCCTTGCGGAAAGCTCCCGCTACGTCTTTATTGGACTTTTTCTTGATCATAGGTCCAAGACCCGGTCGATGCGCCTCGTTCTCCTCTTCCATTGCCTTATCAGGAGCATCCGGAGGGCTGACAGGAGGAGATACTGATGCACTCTCCGTAACCGGGTCGCTTGGCTCTGTTTTCATCTCCGACACTGGCTGTGGTGTCTCGACAGGCTTGGCACCCGCATTGTTACCCGCAGATGAACCTAGTCGCAATCCCGGTGGTACGTCGGCAGAGTGCATTTGGGCTGAGCTGCTCAATTGGTCTCCTACAGGGGGTGTAGGTTGCCCTGACGATGTGGGCGTGATCCCACTATCTCCTTCTTTCATGCGTAATTCACTCGGAGCAAGTCCAGGAACGAAATCATCGGTAGCTTGCCTAGCACCAGACATATTTGAGATCGAATCTTCACTACGCAGGGTGGGACGGGGCTCGGGTATAGTCTTCCCGCTGCGTGACGAGGGCGGCCGAGGGTCCGTTTGGAAGCTTGAGACACTGCCTTCTCTCGCGTCTTTGTTTACTTTTTCTCTCGAATCCCCTGACGGTGTCCTGAAATTGCTGGGAATGTCTTTGTTCTTTGACTCTGGGAGTGAGAGAGGGGATGGCCTCGGGTTCCTGCTATCTGCCGCAAGTCGCTCAACTGCCCGCGGAGGTGGTTGATCACTCTGAGCAACAGGGGCGACTGGGGGGGGATGTTGAGGGGGGCCATGCGGAGGCGGGCCATTTTTCCCGGACTGGCCGGTAGACGGTCTCCTCATCTGCTCTCGACTCCTCTGAGCTCGTAAGGGAAGCTCTTCTTCGGTCGGCCTTCGTTTTTGGCCATCACGGCGAACGTGCGGGGACTGAGGTCTGCTTCCCTGAGACGGCGGACGTGGAGGTGGAAGGGATCCTTCGGGATGCGAAGACCCGGAAACTGATCCTTTTGCACCAGACGGTGCAGACGGGGTTGCCCCAAGGAGGAGTTGACGTTCACGCTCATCGAATCCTATAAGGCTCGGCATCTTGCCGCCGGTGTACTTTCTGTATATCTTCACCAAACTGCCAATAAAGAACTCCTTTTCCTTGGATGTCTTCGCGTGCCAATAGTACGGCTTTCCAACTGTTACAACGAAGCCAACACTTGATGCCCATTGCTTTTGCTGTTCCTCCAGCGGAGTGGACGGAACCCACGCATTGAATGATTGGATTGCAGAGAGGTCATCCAGCATCCAGGTCTTGCCAATCGAGAAAGATCCATCGTTGTTTTCCCTAGCTTTATGCATGCGCACTCTTCCAGAGCGTCTCACAGCAACAATTATAACTCTCGGCTTCTTGTTCTCGGGAGGAGAATTCGGCGGGGCGGGTGAGGATGGATATGCGCCATCTTCTATAATCCGGACGTGAGTAATATAAGATTCGACCACTAACGTGAAAAACAAATAGTCAGTCCTTCAGTTCCAGACTCTTCAAAGAAAGCCAGGATCATGTTGCATGGTAAGGCTGGTGTGAAAACACTCAGCCAGCAAAGGCCGCCGCTATCCAGTCTTCATGCCAGAAATATTGCCAGTGTACTGTGAACGTACAAGAACCGTCACTATCTTTCTTCGAAAAGCAACTTTGAATGATCCTCCGCTTCTCATCCTCGAACTTCTCCGCTCTAGAAGTTGCGCCATCACCTGGTCCACCCGAGCCACCATTTCGGCTGTCGGGAGCTCTTCGAGGATCTCTTTGGGATGGAGCTTCGCCAGGAGGACCCCTTGAGCGATCGCGGCTATTCATTGTTGTAATTCAACCGCCGACGGTCTGGATCACTCAGGAGGTATCCGAAGCCAGGTGGACATCATCGAGAATGTCGGCAACAAAAGCGCAAGACGGGGTGCGAGATGCGCAACAGAGGGCAGTCAATGATTCGTCGGACGGAAGACTGCAGTCAAGAGAGTGGAAAGTGCAAGGACGGGGATAAAGTCCTGGGCAGTTCGTGTCGACGAAGCCTGTGCAACCGGAGGGTCAACTCCAGTGGCCTCATTAGCTCATTACTGGGGATGGGCCAGGCGGGTGGAGAGCTCGCGGCTGTGACGGGATAATACATTCGACCAAGCGTTTCCCTTACCATCCCATACACCTTGCCGTACCACTACGTAACAAGATTGTATTCGTCAATTCAGAGAGCAGCTGCAGATATCTCCCATTGATTAGTGCAGTGTTATTTTACCACAACTTTCAGGCAACCACCTTGCCTGTCAGATGAATGGTCTCACAGACATGGCGAACAAAGACGGTGATTTTAGTAAGCAATCATATCAAGACTCCGTCAATCCGGGAGAAAGTCAGAGGAGCCAATTGGAAATCTTCCCCTGACAGACCGCCCTTTTACCCACAGTTTTCTTTTTTTCTGCCAAATTTTTCTTTACCACATTTTCCTTGAAAAAGAGAAGGATATCAACAAAGTTGCACTGTTGCATCGACCCCGAACAAGCTCGTCCATGCTTGTCACAATGGCACCCTATACCAACAAAAGCAAACTGTCTCAGCAGAAGGTTGGAGAACAATTGCACCTCACCCAAGCCCGGAGATTTGGAGTGGTATGCTAACAACATTTCCATAATGCAGACAAAAGTGAAAAAAGGCACCAAAACAGAAATTCCAACAAATCTGGTCCCCGCGATCTCAGCTTTCCTTGCTGAGCATGGATTCACATCCACAGCCAAGGCCTTTGCCGAGGAACTCGCCAAGAAGTCCATCAGGTCGACCAAAACCGAGTCCGACGTGCCATCCCTCCTAGAGATTTTCCAGAGCTGGGGAGCTCAGGCGAGGAGCACAGTGACCTCGAGTGCGAACTCCTCAAATAAATCGAGCTCCTCGAGCAGCTCAGGAAACGACGGTGACAGCGACTCGGATAGGAGTTCCGAGGACTCAGATTCTGATGCGGGCAAGGCCAAAGTATCTAAATCCTTGTCAAAGAGACGGGGCTCTTCGTCTTCTTCGTCTTCCTCGTCTTCTTCGTCTTCCTCCTCATCCTCATCCTCATCATCCTCATCGTCCTCATCTTCGTCGTCATCGTCATCGTCATCGTCATCTTCGTCATCTTCGTCATCTTCGTCATCTTCGTCGTCATCTTCAAGCTCCTCCGACAGTGACGCCGATGACGAGGACGAGGATGAGCCAGTGCCCACACCCGCTCCTGCAGCCAAGGGTATTAAGCGCAAGGCTGAACCCAGCTCCTCGTCCTCCTCCGGATCCGACTCTGAAGAAGCTCCGACGGCGAAGAAAGCGAAGATATCTTCCAAGACAAAAGCATCCTCGTCATCCTCAGGCAGTGAGAGCTCATCTGATTCTAGCTCTGACTCCGATTCGGACTCTTCGTCGGCCTCCTCCTCTGGTTCATCCTCGGACGAGGACTTAGACTCTAAATCTTCATCCGACGAGGACTCCTCCAAGAGCAGTGATACCCTCAAGAACTTCGAGTCTGAAGGGGATAACAAAACCAAGACCAACTCGCAGACCCCTGCGAAGACCGAGACACCTATCACCTCAAGTGCCAGCCCAGGGCCCAGTAATGGGAACGGCCCAGTTAAGAAAAAGCACAATGGCACTCGCCCTACACCCCTAGCAGCCCTGAGCGAGCTACCGCATGACCACCCATCAAACGCCTATATTCCCTACGCGTATGCCGAAAAGGCCTACAAGGACCTTTCGGTCAAACGCGGCAAGGGTTTCACGAAGGAAAAGAATAAGAAGAAGCGTGGCTCGTATCGCGGTGGCCCTATCGACATCTCCGGCGGGAAGTCCTTCAAGTTTGAGGACTGATTTGTTCGCTGCAGCGAATGATACCATTATAGACTACTCACCTATCCGGTTTACAAGTTTTTTTTTTCTACCCTAATTTCTGCCTCTGACCTACCTGCGTTGTTCTTGTCTTTCACTGACGCAAGATGCTGTTGCTGGTTCTTTTCTGCGTCAAAAAAAGCTCGTTCAATCTTCCAGGGGATTAGATCTGTATCTCACCTACTACAACTGGGACCGATATCATAGATCTCGTTTTATATCGCTTACATGCAAGGCGCTCATGGAGCTAGGAATGAATCATTTTGCCTTCTTTTCTCGTTCCCAACTTAACCTCTCTCCCCAAATTCTCGGTGCTCAATGCTTCCCTCGTATAACCTTTGCAAATGGTTGCAATTCTTTGCATTGCTGTCATTCTAGAATCTAGAAGCATATCTGCATAGACACCTTTTTACGACTCCTTTTTTTTTTCAACCCAGACATCCCGTTTGAAGTATATCCTTGAAGAATAGGCTCAAGCCGTTTATCCAGTAACTCAGCGCCGAATCATGCAAATAACCATCACATAACGAAAACTCACGTCATCAGTCTCGACGCCTCCAAGCACCAGGGGCATCAAGCGGTTTCCACCTCCTATCCCATCCAGTTGTCTGTTCGTTGGCAATACTCCCAGGTTCGACTGCCCAGAACGGTTGCTGGGTTCGCAACTTCGAGCAGGTTGTTGTATCTCTGCTATCCGGTCGCTCGTAACCAGATAAGTCAAGGATACTGTTTGATTCCGGGCCTTCGTTCAAAAAGTCTAACTCTAGGTCGAGGCGGTCGCGGTACCAACTCTGCTCAGGGCCCGTTATGTCGTCCGTTGACGCAAAATCAAGACGCAGGACACCGCCAGTAATTCCTGTGTAGATGGTCGGTGATAGTAGTGACGGGGAGGACATTGTGTATATCGGGCCCCGGTAGCGGTGCCGAAAACGAGATCGGGGTCTATCGATGTGGGACGCGGGGGCGTTGAAGGAAAGGAAGATCGAAAGATCCTTGCTAGGAGGGTTTGTATGGGGTGGATTTTTTGGTGGTTTCTTCCTCGATTGGGATCCGTTGCATCTCGAGAATGTCCGCGGTCTCGCATCGAGGTAGTTGTATTTGTTTGGCATTCGGATATCGAATATCTTGAGGACGGCGTCACCTCCTGCGCCAAGAAGGAAGCGGTCGTGGCCGAATGGATGGACACAGTACACGGGATTTTGGTCTGCTACGTCTATGTATACCTTTTCATACGGCTTATGCGAGCGGATGTCATGGAGTCTACTAGACGTTAGGCAACTATCTCAAGGCACGAGTGGTCAAGTCAAGACATACCTGACTGCGTGATCACCCCAGGCCGCAAGAAAGACATTGCCCATGGGGTCTCCGACAGTCTGCCCATTGAGGGGTTCAATCGCAGTAACAGTAGCTCTTTTAGCCAGTCCGTTGATGGCATTCGAAACCAAGAAGTCTGAGCTTATATTTCGCTCAAGCGATAACCGTTCTTGCGAGATTGTAGAAATCGTGATTGCATCCTCAGAGCGACCACTGGCCACCGCGAATCGATGTG
Organism: Aspergillus lucknowensis; assembly: GCF_044049455.1. NCBI lineage: Eukaryota > Fungi > Ascomycota > Eurotiomycetes > Eurotiales > Aspergillaceae > Aspergillus > Aspergillus lucknowensis. The sequence continues at coordinate 461,638 of NW_027263556.1, read as the reverse complement.
GAGATAGAAACTTAGAGGTTCTGTTCCGTGACGGACCTCCTCCGTTGATCTGAAGTCGTGCAAATGCTAGGACCTCGGCTTCGTCCGTCGTGGTTTTGTAGAATGATATCGCCCCGCCATTCAGATGAGCGGCGAGTATCGGCTCCGAGCCACCGCTCATATTGGTTCGTTCTATTCCCAGGCCGAAGGTCTGAAACCTCTGCCTTTGCTCATGGGTCCGCAGTTTCGGCTCAATTGAGAGGTGAATGAGCTCGCCCCGCATTCGACCGAGAATCAAGTGTTCCCGATTCGATGTTTTAGACCTGTGTTCTGGCCGTAGCAGATGAAGACCACGTATATCGTCGTGGCTACTAATATGCTCCAAGTCATTGAAAATGAATGACTTTTTAACCCGCTGTGGCCCGGTTTGGCGAATCTGGAGCATCACTTCATGGCCCGCCCCCCACGCCAACACTTCGTGTCGGTCATGCCAACTTGATCCATTCCAAATCTCATACGAGTCAATGACGGGCCGATAACCGTGAGTCGGGTTATCACCCCGCGTCGCCTGAGGCGATCCACCAACCCGTTCCGCTGTGGTTGGGTGGACGATGAATCGGCCTATAACCGCATGCCTATCCAATGCTCGGGAACGAGCAGTCAGAGCCTGGGCTACATCTTTCCAGAACGGCGGTGTGTTTATACTGAGCAATCGGCCGTTGACGAAAGCTCGAAAGATCCTCCAGTCTTCGCTAGCGATGACCTCATGCAGACGGCGGCAGGTCCTAGACAAGTAGGCCAAGGCACTCGCGGTTGGGAGATGAGTTGCGATGAGATAGATTATCTCAGGAGGTAAGGCTGATAAAAGCATGCTGTATGTTATATTCTATACTGGATAGAATAAGAATGAAGATAGTGAGTTTCCTGTAACCGGGACAGAAACTCGAAATTTGAATTGGCCTTCTGTCTTTGACAAAGGCTCGGCGAAGGGAGCGCGTTTCATGATATATATTAGTACAACGATGATCCCGAATCTAGTTCCCACGGCGAGCAGACTCCATTGTTGGCCCAAGTCGCTGTGGGTTTAAGATAAGGCTGTGCAGCGATGAGCCATATTGTGACTCATGGACGAAGGGTCTGGCGAGACGGAAGACTCAAGGAGGCGAGAATAAGCAGGTAGGAGACGGGACTCGTCGGTCTCAGCTCCTCGAGAAGAAACGACTGAGAGCGAAAATGGTAAAAGTTGTTGAAGAAGGAATGTTAGTTTGATTATCTGGAGGAAGTTGTGGTGTTGAGCAATCTTATGTCATCCACTATCTCCTCGCAGCAACATCCAGTCTCGCCTTTTCTCTGTTGCAAGTTGCCCTTTCATCAGGTCCGGGCACAAGTGAGGTGAGCAAGTGAGTCATACCAGACTGGAGAGTGCAAAGCTCACGACGGCCCTTGTGGACGTGGGAAGACTGCCCCCGGACAAATGTACCCCAAATTCTTCATGCGGGGAAACGCCAGCAGGGCAGGTCTATCCGTTGGAGAGCTCGCCGACAGCCCGCCGCCTCAAGCGCAAAGATAAGCCTCGAAATATATCAAGAACAAGGGGCCTCCTTCATTTCACGCATTCTCTATTGGGATCGTTTCCATATACCAAGGTCGACCAAATTTCCTCGGCTCCCCTCGTCCCATTATGGAGGTTTCTCTTCTCACGGTGATAACTGGTGTTGCGCTCACCATTTTCCTTCTATACAGAGGCGTGATACACCCTGCGTTTCTGTCTCCCTTGTCGAAGATTCCAAATGCCCATTGGACAACCCCAATCTGTCCTGCCTGGATTCTCTGGAAGCGGTTCAAGAGCCAGAACAATCGGACGATTCACGCAGCCCATGAACGATTAGGACCCATTGTGAGGCTTGCGCCCTCGGAGATCTCCATCAATTGCGTGGAAGGAGGCATAAAGTCGGTTTACACTGGCGGCTTTGAAAAGCATGACTGGTATCCGCGAGTCTTCGGTTCTTTTGGGTAAGCGACGTCAAGGATGAATATAGTCCCAGGGAGGTGGCCGACGCTAAGCAGACTTAAATCACAACAGGACCGTCAGCATGTTTACCATGACTGGTAGCAAAGCTCATTCCACCCGGAAACGGATGTTGTCCAATATCTACAGCAAATCCTTTTTACAATCCTCCCCACATTTGCGGCTGATATCCAGGACGATCATCTATAACCGGCTTCTACCTCTTCTCCAGGAAGCTTCCATTTCCAAAGAAGAGACGAATGTTCACGATCTGAATCAAGGACTGACCATGGACTTTGTGTCAGCATATCTTTTTGGTTTAGCCAACGGTACCAATTTTCTGCAGAATCCGGAATACAGACGTGAGATGCTGCATCTGTATCAATGCAGGAAACCATTTGAATTCTATCACCAGGAGGTCCCAGGCCTTTTGACATGGCTGAGGTCTATAGGTATTCGACTGATCCCGAAGTGGTGCGATAGCGCAAATGAGATTCTCGATACCTGGGGCTTGGGACTCTGCGATAAAGCGGAAGCATGCCTTAGCTCTACCGACATTGGTACGGAGCCCGTTGTCTACAAACACCTCAAGCAAGCTATTTCGAAACAAGCGCCGCTCAAAACCGACAATTCGGAATTAAACGCGAAGTATCTCGAGCAGCAGAGGCTTGATATTGCCTGTGAGATGTATGATCACCTAACAGCGGGCCACGAGACCAGCGCCGTTGTTCTGACCTACCTGATGTGGGAACTCTCTCGGCATCTAGACATACAGAAGGCCCTCCAGAAGGAGCTTCTCACATTAGAACCCAACATCACCTACCCTCAGTCGTCTCAATCGGCAGAGTTGCCATCACCAAAATCCATCGACTCTTTACCTCTTCTAGAAGCAATTCTGACAGAGACATTGCGTCTCCACGCTTCTATCCCTGGAATACAACCCCGAGTAACTCCGTCTCCAGCTTGCACCCTTGTGGGCTACAACAATATTCCAGCCAACACACGGGTGAATGCCCAAGCCTACTCGCTGCACCGCAACCCAGAAGTATTTCCGGAGCCCGAAACTTGGGAGCCAAAGCGCTGGCTGAAGGACCATAACTCACCTTCCGATCTCGAGGAGAGAAAACGCTGGTTCTGGGCGTTTGGGAGCGGTGGGCGGATGTGCGTTGGGAGTAATCTAGCTTTGCAAGGTATGTTGAGCCCTTGTGTTGGAAGACGGTTCTTCTGATGAGCCCACAGAGATGAAATTAGCCATTGCAGCCATCTATACCAACTTCAAAACCTCCATAATTGACGATGACGGCATTGAAGCCATCGACGCCTACACCGTCAAGCCGAGAGGGGAGAAATTGATCCTGAAATATGAGCGTGTCTAGGTCGATTCCTGTTGACGAGGCCCGCCCTTGACTTACCACGTCCAGGTCTACAGGGCGCTCCTACAGCTTACGCATTCACATTAGCTATAGTTCATACTTCTCCCCACTCCATTACAACCTCCATCTACCCAGAGCCTACGTCCTGAAAACGGTCAATCTTCAGATAAATATAAATAATATACAGATGCTACGTATGTATATGAAAGCCACGTCGAGAATTTCGCCCATAACAACCAATAAACTCCATAAGTAATCGCTTGCCCAAGCCTTAGCAAGACCGAGATTGAGCTGCTGTCCCATCCGCCAGCTCAGCGTAATATTATACACCCCACTACCCAAGAACGCCATTCTTCTTTTTCGGCCCCACAACCTTAGGATACATTCTCGACAGGTGGTAATTGATGGTGTTCTTTTGGTTGGCGTTGGGTTTCTGCTCGGAAAGATCGTTAGAAACGGCACCTTCGTGATAAATTTTTGAACCACGCATTCGCAGACGTTGAGATGGATGGGGTAGAGAAATACGCACCGGACCGTCCATACACTCCCTCAATTGCTGCTCAATAGCAAAGCACCCCTCTGTACCATACCCTGAAGACGCCCAGCAGCCTGTAATTCGCACACACTAGTTAGCCAGATTATCCTCGACATTTCCTCTTTTCCCCGTCAGGTTTGAGGGAGATCGCATCGGATGAGGTCCGAGTCATATCAATTTCCCCATACCCGTACCCGTAGCTATACACACTGACCCAGGAGCGCAAGGGAGCTGGGGGAAGCATACTCAGCATTGAGGACATAATAGTCGCACAGGCATTCTGCTCATTCTGGTTTGGACGCCGCACACGAAGGTGAGGGATTGTGTTTAGGCGGAGGGGGTTGAGGCGCGTGGAGGGCGGCTTTGTGGGCATCTTTATTGCGAAGGAGAGTAGAGTAAACTGTCTTCGATGGAGAATGATGATGGATTGAAACGCTTGGTGAAGATGCGGCGCTGGTTCGGAGATGCAAGCGCCAAGACTTTTTTCGTAAATCTCGAGGTCCGCGGAGGTTGCTGACGTAAACACCCGAGTGAGAAGGCGGTCTTCCGCCAGGGCCGAATGAAGCATTTACTATGTCTTGATTTCACGGAGTATAGATCGTTCCGTTTCTTTTGTATATTATTTCGGCGGCGACATGACTGGACGACAACCCTCGCCTCTCAAAATCACTAAGCTCCTCGCGCGGTATCCGGCAACACGGAATCCTCGCTCCCGACGCTTCTCAACTACCCTCCACCGACGACAAGATGCGGCCTCCAAATCAGACGAAAGCAATAAGCCCCCAGAGTCAAAGACACAAGATGAGGCTGAAGAAGACGGAGCGATGACCCGGCGCCTCTCGGAAATGACAGAGCAAGCATATCTCGAAGGAGGCCGGTCAACGCACAAGAACCTCTCACACGCGGGGTTCTCGGAGGAACTCAAGAAGGACCTCGAGGAGAGGGTTGCAGCGGCGGCGTTCAAGAGTGAGCATGCAAGCGCTCATTCAATTGCCAACATGCCTGTACGTCTATGTTTGTCTTTGAGCTCGGGATATCACGAGGTCAGTGCTCATATAGTATAGGAAAGCGCAGGGCAGGGAACGAGAGACATTGCCGGCGCGCCGCCCTGGACGGGCGACGAGAGCACCCACGACGTCACATTACGCATGCTTGATAGCTCTAAGAAACCACTCCGCACACCGTATAAAATCCCCCAGCCGGGACCCATCGACACCAGGCTCTCACCGAAGCCACCACGCCACCCGGGCCTGCGCATCGCGGACGCAAAGGAACGAACAGCAACATACACATTAAGCCAGTCCCACGGTGTCTCCGAGGACGAGCGCGAGGCTATGCGCCGGGAGATGCGGGATCGATTCAGCCCGGGTGCGCGGCCGATGCCGGCGACATTACAGGGTCTAGCATCGCTCGCGAACGAACGGATTGAAGACGCTATTGCGCGTGGCCAATTTGATAAAATCAAGCGCGGGAAGGGTATAGGTACCGAAACGGACCATAATGCCAACAGCGCGTTCATTGATACGACGGAGTACTTTATGAACAAGATTATCCAGAAGCAGGAGATTGTCCCGCCTTGGATTGAGAAGCAGCAAGAGCTCGCGAGGGAGGTGGACAGGTTTAGACAGCGGTTAAGAGTTGAATGGAGGCGACACGCGGCGAGGTTAATAGCCAGTCAAGGGGGATCACTAGAAACACAGATGCGACGAGCGGAGGCGTATGCCGCTGCAGAAGTCCGACTCGCGAATAGGGAAAAGATAGGGAAGGCTTTCCTGGAGAGCGAGCCTTCAAATCCCTCTTCCACTACCGAAACAACCCGAGAAACCGAAACCGAAACTAAATTACCACACCTCTCCACCCTCCGCGACCCGCAATACATCGGAAACGAACGCTCATATCTGGAACTTTCAATAAAAACCATCAACAACCTAACCCGCTCCTACAACCTGCAAGCGCCGCCTGTTGCGCAAAGGCCATATCTGAACCTCGGGCGCGAGCTAGCGGCTTGTTACGCCGATGTTGCTCCGACTCTAGCTGGAGAAATTAAGCGGCGGGCAACGGAGAGGGTACGTGCGCCGTCATCTATCGGTACGAAGGCAACTAGTGTGCTCGACTCCCTGGCTCCCGCTCATACTGCACGTGTATATGAGGAAGATCAGTCCAAGGGTTACGGGTTCAAGGAGTTTTGGTCAGACTTGTTCTCTAAGAAGTGAGGACTTGATGTGGCGATGGTCTGTATATTATATATGTAAATTATACGAGAGATTATTCGGGGATGATGAACAAGATAGATGATTCTTGCAATTCATGCAGACTTCTATTTCTATATTCAGGATGGAGCAGCGACTGTCTGTTGGAATTCCCTGGCCACTACCAACCGCCATAGGGAGCATGGCGACAAGCATGCAGCCGATCGAACATTTGCGTCGACGTAGATATATGCTAAATTCTAAGGACTTTAGTGCGTTCGCTCTTGACTTCCTCGTCCAGATGAATGATATCCAAGAGTTGCCAGCAAATATTGTAGTCTCCCTGAACTAAAGCATTCCTCATAAAATCCAGGGTTTTGTAAAATATCCCATACTTATCAGTCTCGAATAACTGAAATACCGTAGCGAATCTGCTAAGGACTCGGAAGGTCCCGGTCCACGGTTGAGGGATCTGGGCAAGGCAGAAATCGGATCTATAAACCCGAGCGATTCGAACGAGCTCAAAACGGCTTGGAATGCCTCGTAGGTAGAAGCTAACCCTCAACAGTACCGAGGTGATGAAGAACCAAAGCCCCAGGCAGTCTGTGAAGCCCGAAAGAAGTATATAGCTATATGGCGACTAATAAAGATGGTAGCAAGCATCTCGTAATGACAGAGTAAATGGCTTTATCCCCGGGGG